>NC_092162.1:8657377-8897377 GCF_045791955.1 Oncorhynchus clarkii lewisi | reverse complement strand
TATCTGTATCCCTCCCTCCCCCTACCTCCTCTCCCTCCCTCCCTCCTCTCCGTTCCTCCCTCCCTCCTCTCCGTCCTCTCTCTCTCAGTCTCTCAGACACTGTGTCTCAGTGAAGGGGATTCTCCGTAACCAGCTGTAGCTTAACGCGATTTGTCACCTCAGTCACTCTCTATTCCCCGTGAGGAAACGTTCCTTTTTCTTCTAATCATTACCGCTTCAACGTTTAATTTCTCCGCTGGCATGTTGAAGCTGTCAATCAAACCTGTGGAAGGTACTCTCAAGCTGCACTGAGAGACAGAGAGAGTAGAAGAAGAGTAGAAGAAGTTTTAGTCCAGCTCAAAGGGCACCTTTTTTTCAGTTCTCGGATTCATTCACCTTTTGATTGAGACTATATACTATGGTAAATGAAACTATGAAGACAGTGGTGTTACGGCAAAGGATCTTTCTTAGCCAAACTCAAGATCCAGGATTTTTTATTTATCTCAATTGAAATGCACAGGATCACCAGATTCATTGAAGGATCTGTTTGGACTTTTTTGGCTCTAGACATACCTGCAGTAAATGTGAAGTTGGGAGACCAGAGTGAGCTAGGTGATGGTTCAACAGGCTAACGAAGCTAGATGCTAATTCTTTCTGTTCCGGCATCCAGTCAGCTGACAATCCAGCAGATAACAATCAAGGTAAGCTTCTACCTCAAACACATTTCAATGGGACACCCCTGACACACGCGTGCACGTACGCATGCAAGAACACACACACAAACACACACACACACACACCTGGCACTCCAACAGTTTGCCGGGCTCTGTCAGAGCAGATAAAAGCCTCCTTTATACCTGGTACTGACATGCGTATTTTCTTCTGATTGTGACCACATCCTGATTGTGACCACATCCTGATTGTGACCACATCCTGATTGTGTCCACATTAGTAGACCTTGTGATCTGGTTAAGACAGACCTGGCCAGTCAAACCTTTAATATCCTCATTATCTTGCCTACTAAAATCACTGACAGGTGGCACCATTGACTTATGACATGAACATGTGTCTTAAAATAAATACAAATGTTGTAAATAATATCAGTCAAATAATTTGCATACAGGTAGGGACCAGGAAATCTAATTCCTAAACGGTATTATACTGATATTACACTTTTATTAAAAGAAAGTTCTATCTTGAACCTAAAAGGGTTCTTCGGCTGTTCCCATAGGAGAATCCTTTGAAGAACCCTTTTGGGTTCCATATAGAACCCTCTGTGGAAAGGGTTCTACCTTGAACCCAAAAGGGTTCTACCTGGAACACAAAAGGGTTCTCCTACGGGGACAGCCGAAGTACTGTTTTGGAACCCTTTTTTCTAAGAGTGTAGTCAGTGTTAAACCACATTACAGTTAGCCACTTTTGCAGCTAAGGTCACTGACATTTGTATTCCAGTCCGTCAATGCAGTTAGGTGTTGCGTAAAATGCATTATTCTTATAAGAGTTGAACGTTCATCTTGTCATTATTGTACTGCTGTATATTGTGTCTATGGTCTGTCTTTGAGACGATCCCCTATCTTCCAAACTAACCATACTGAAACATGATTGCAGTGCATTTGACCTTAAGTATGAATAAATATGTTTTTATGCTCCCTAAGATTAGCTTTGTTTATTTTTCCTGGGGTTAATCCTCGTTCTACCATTGCAGAAGCGTAACCAGCATTTGATTTCATGTAGATTGTTCTCGGAGATTGTTCTAGATTAACGGGCCAGTTTCCCACAACCAGTTAAAGTCTACTCCTGGACTGAGAAGGCAATAGAAAATGTCCATTGAAAGTCCAGGAATTGGCTTAATCTGGGTCTGGGAAACCTGCCAATAATGTTTGGGCTACAGACATTATAGCCCAGAAATATCAAATTATGTTCATTACATCACATTTCCAGATCTTCATCAGTGAGACCAGAAAGTATACTGCTAGCTATATTTGATGAAGGTCTGGGAGACTTCACTGTTAATCCTAATTGGTTCAGTCTAGCAACATTTTCACCACTACTACTCGCTCTCTCTGTTTCTCTCTCTCTTCCACTCCTTTCTCCAGCGATGAATGTGGTATCCATGGAGCCAATGGTGGCCTTGGTGGAGCGATCGTTAATGAAAATATAAATGTATTTCCCATTCCTCCCTCTCCTTCGCCCCTAATAAACATGGCATCCATCTGTTGTTGTTGCAGACATGCTAATAAGAATTTATTTTTTATTTATCTCTCCTCTCCTACTCCCCCATTCACCCATTCACACAAAGCAGTATGCCTTGCGCTTAACTGCACACACAGAACTTACATCACGATAGTCTTTCATGGTTAAGGTGTTGAGGAGGAATTGTGTGAGGAAAATACCTAACCACTTGTATAATCTATTTGCATACACTTCAAACAGAATTATCCACAAGACACGACACTACGGGTTTCTTCCCTGTACCCAGCCTAAAAACAGATCTAATGTGTCTCTCAGTTATGTGTAGAACCATGTAATCATGGAATGCTCTGCCATCAGCGGTTACTCAGGCAAAAAACAAGTTAGCTTTAAAATACTAATAAATAAAAAACATCTTGTATCACAGCACTTCTCCTTTTTCTAAAGATCAAATGTAACTGTACTTTATATATGAATATATGAATAGTGTGTAAATAGTATTTTAATTGTCTCTTGGTGTCTTTCCAATATTTGTACATTTTATGAGTAGCTGCTGCATGATGCTAATAAACTAAACCCCTCCCCCTCTATCTCCGTAGCGATGACCACGGTATCCATGGAGCCCCTGCTGGTCCTGATGGAGCTGATCCCCAATGCCACCGACCCGCCTTTAGACTCCACTCCTTCCTCTCCCGAAGACACCGCCGCCACCTTCACAATAGGCTGTATTCTCTCCCTCATGTGTCTGGTCGGCGTCTCCGGAAACATCTACACCCTCGTGGTCATGTGTCAATCCATGCGTTTCGCGGCGTCCATGTATATTTACATCATCAACTTAGCCCTGGCTGACCTCCTCTATCTGTTGACCATTCCGTTCGTGGTCTGCACGTACTTCCTGAAAGGTTGGTATTTTGGCGATGCTGGGTGCAGGATCCTAATCAGCATGGATTTTCTGACGATGCACGCCAGCATTTTCACGCTGACCATCATGAGCACGGAGAGGTACTTTGCCGTGCTGAAACCGCTGGACACAGTCAAGCGGTCAAAGAGCTACCGCAAAGCCATTGCAGTGCTTGTATGGGTGGCTTCCCTGGTCCTGACTTTACCCATGATTCTCAGTATTCAGATGATGAAGGTGGGGAGCAAGGCCATGTGCCAGCCGACGATCTCACCGCTGTCCTATAAGGTGTACATCACCTTCCTGTTCTGTACCAGCATTGTGGCTCCGGGGATGATCATTGGCTTTCTCTACATCGGACTGGCTCGTACCTACTGGATCTCACAGACAGAAACCTTCAAACAGACCAAGAAACTACCCAACCAAAAGGTCAGTCAATTAAACTAAGTCTCTTTATGTCAATCAAACTAAAAATCTCCCTCTGTCTTACCATTATTTAGATATGTCAAAGGAATATCCTTTGGTAAAACAAATGAATGTGATTGATTGCTATAATCATGTAAATCCCTGTCCTGTAGGTCTTCTAGCTGATCTATATCTAACTCCATCTTGTGCTTCTCTATCCTCTAGGTCCTCTATCTGATCTTCACCATTGTACTGCTGTTCTGGGCCTGTTTTCTGCCCTTCTGGATCTGGCAGCTCCTGGGTCAGTTCCAGCCCTCCATCCATCTCTCCACCAAGTCCAAGCGCAACATTAACTACTTGACCACCTGTCTCACCTACTCCAACAGCTGCATCAACCCTTTCCTCTACACGCTGCTCACCAAGAACTATAAGGAGTACCTGCGGAAGCGCCAGCGTACCTGGACTGCGGGCAGCTACTTCAACCGATGGAACCGGTTCCAGCGATCCCCAAGGAGGTCGCTGTCCTCCAGCAGTCAGCAGTGCACGGAGAGCTTCGTGCTCACGCACACACCGTCTCTGCGCACCACGCACAACAGCAGCCTGTGAGGTATAGGAGAAGAGGTTTCTGGTCTTGGTCTTATCGTGACATTATCTCCACGTCTGCTACCCATTTACGGCGACGTACAGATGTCGGATCTTAACTTAATCACTATTTTGTCGCAGAGAGTTTTCCTGTTGCATCAGGAAATTCAAATTAGCCTCGTGATTGGCTGAAAATGAGCAGTTGTCTTTCTCTCCACTCGGGGCAGTTGAGGCATTGGGATCGGGTCTTGCTATCAAAATTACGTTATCTCTCACTCGCTCAAAATCTAGGCCTAGGTCTCATTGCTGCAACATTTAAATGTAAAAAAGGTATCTGAAATGCAGCCATACACATCAACAACTGTTGTTTTATACAGCTTTATAACACAAGATAGATATTGGTCTCCGTTAGGCTACGACATACAAGTGTCTAGTGTATCCAAAAGTTACAAATAAACTCAGCCATGGCCTGGTCGAGAGGTTAAGGTTGCTGCCTTCAGTATATAGGTTTTCCATGTCGATTCTGGCCCATTTCCTCATGGTAGCAATAACTCGATCCCCCAATTGACTTGATGTAGTTACATATTTCAAATATGGACAGTCCAGGGTTATTTTCAACAACAACAAATATGGACAGTCCAGGGTTATTTCAACAACAACAAATATGGACAGTCCAGGGTTATTTTCAACAACAACAAATATGGACAGTCCAGGGTTATTTTCAACAACAACAAATATGGACAGTCCAGGGTTATTTCAACAACAACAAATATGGACAGTCCAGGGTTATTTTCAACAACAACAAATATGGACAGTCCAGGGTTATTTTCAACAACAACAAATATGGACAGTCCAGGGTTATTTTCAACAACAACAAATATGGATAGTCCAGCGTTATTTTCAACAACAACAAATATGGACAGTCCAGGGTTATTTTCAACAACAACACATATGGACAGTCCAGGGTTATGTTCAACAACAACAAATATGGACAGTCCAGGGTTATTTTCAACAACAACAAATATGGACAGTCCAGGGTTATTTTCAACAACAACAAATATGGACAGTCCAGGGTTATTTTCAACAACAACAAATATGGACAGTCCAGGGTTATTTTCAACAAGAACAAATATGGACAGTCCAGGGTTATTTTCAACAACAACCAATATGGACAGTCCAGGGTTATTTTCAACAACAACAAATATGGACAGTCCAGGGTTATTTTCAACAACAACAAATATGGACAGTCCAGGGTTATTTTCAACAACAACAAATATGGACAGTCCAGGGTTATTTCAACAACAACAAATATGGACAGTCCAGGGTTATTTTCAACAACAACAAATATGGACAGTCCAGGGTTATTTTCAACAACAACAAATATGGACAGTCCAGGGTTATTTTCAACAACAACAAATATGGACAGTCCAGGGTTATTTTCAACAACAACAAATATGGACAGTCCAGGGTTATTTTCAACAACAACAAATATGGATAGTCCAGCGTTATTTTCAACAACAACAAATATGGACAGTCCAGGGTTATTTTCAACAACAACACATATGGACAGTCCAGGGTTATTTTCAACAACAACAAATATGGACAGTCCAGGGTTATTTTCAACAACAACAAATATGGACAGTCCAGGGTTATTTTCAACAACAACAAATATGGACAGTCCAGGGTTATTTTCAACAAGAACAAATATGGACAGTCCAGGGTTATTTTCAACAACAACCAATATGGACAGTCCAGGGTTATTTTCAACAACAACAAATATGGACAGTCCAGGGTTATTTTCAACAACAACAAATATGGACAGTCCAGGGTTATTTTCAACAACAACAAATATGGACAGTCCAGGGTTATTTTCAACAACAACAAATATGGACAGTCCAGGGTTATTTTCAACAACAACACATATGGACAGTCCAGGGTTATTTTCAACAACAACCAATATGGACAGTCCAGGGTTATTTTCAACAACAACCAATATGGACAGTCCAGGGTTATTTTCAACAACAACAAATATGGGCAGTCCAGGGTTATTTTCAACAACAACAAATATGGACAGTCCAGGGTTATTTTCAACAACATCAAATATGGACAGTCCAGGGTTATTTTCAACAACAACCAATATGGACAGTCCAGGGTTATTTTCAACAACAACAAATATGGACAGTTCAGGGTTATTTTCAACAACAACCAATATGGACAGTCCAGGGTTATTTTCAACAACAACCAATATGGACAGTCCAGGGTTATTTTCAACAACAACCAATATGGACAGTCCAGGGTTATTTTCAACAACAACAAAATTATCATGTGCGGCAAATACAAAACGTTTAGACATTACCGTGAAATGATTACAAATGAGATCTAAAAATATATATATAATAACACAATAAAATAACAATAATGAGTACCGGTACCGAGTCAATGTGCAGAGTATGAGGTAGTTGAGGTAAAATGTACATGTGGGTAGAGGGAAAAGTGACTAGGCAATCAGGATAGATAATAAACAGAATAGCAGCAGCGTCTGTGAAGAGTGTGAAAGAGTGTCTGTGACTAAATAAAGGTGGCATCAATATTCATGTGTGAGCCGGAAGTTTACACCTTAGCCAAATAAATACTCAGTTTTTCAAAATGTTTCAGTTTTTCACAATTTAATCCTAGTAAAAAGTCACTCTCTAAGGTCAGTTAGGATCAACACTGAAATAATAATAATAACAAAGAGAAAGATTTATTTCAACTTATTTCTTTCATTACATTCTCAGTGGGTCAGAAGTTTACATACACTCAATTAGTATTTGGTAGCATCGCCTTTAAATTGTTTAACTTGGGTCAAATGTTGTGGGTAGCCTTCCATAAGCTTCCCACAATAAGTTGGGTGAATTTTGGCCCATTACTCCTGACAGAGCTGGTGTAACTGAGTCAGGTGTGTAGGCCTCCTTGCTTGATGATTTTTCACTTCTGGCCACACATTTGCTATAGGATATTGCTCCCAAGGATGAACCAGACTTGTGGAGGTCTACAAATTTTTTTCTGAAGTCTTGGCTGATTTCTTTTGATTTTCCCATGATGTCAAGCAAAGAGGCACTGAGTTTGAAGGTAGGCCTTGAAATACATTCACAGGTTCACATCCAATTGACTCAAATTATGTCATTTAGCCTATCAGAAGCTTCTAGAGCAATTACATCATTTTCTGGAATTTAAAGGCACAGTCAACTTAGTCTATGTAAACTTTTTACACACTGGAATTGTGATACAGTGAATTATAAGTGAAATAATCTGTCTGTAAACAATTGTTGGAAAAATGACTTGTGTCATGCACAAAGTAGGTGTCCTAACCGACTTTCCAAAGCTATAGTTTGTTATCAAGAAATTTGTGGAGTGGTTGAAAAAATATTTTGAATGACTCCAACCGAAGTCAATGTAAACTTCCTAATACAACTGTATGTAGAGTGTGAATGTGTGTGTTGGAGTGTCAGTGTAGTATTTGTGACTGTGTGGGTAGAGTCCAGTGAGTGTGCATAGAGCCAGTGCAAGAATGTCAGTGCAAAAACAACAAAGGAGATCAATAGCAGTCTTCTGGCTTGCGGTTAGAAGCTGTTCTGGAGCCTTTTGGTCCCAGACTTGGCATTCCGGTACCGATTGCTATGTGGGAACAGAGTATGACTTGGTGGTGATGTACTGGACCGTACGCACTACCCTGTGTATTGCCTTGCGGTCGTATGCCAAGCAGTTGCCATACCAAACAGTGATGCAGCCAGGCAAGATACTCTCAGTGGTGCAGCTGAATTCCTTTTTGAGGATCTGAAGGCCCATGCCAAATCTTTTCAGCTTCCTGAGGGGGAAGAGGCAATTTCATGACCTCTGCACGACTGTGTTGGTGTGTTTGGACCATGATAGGTCCTTAGTAATGTGGACACGGAGGAGCTTAAAGCTCTTGACACGCTCCAATACAGCCCCGTCAATGTGAATGGGGGCGTGCTCGGCCCTCCATTTCCTATAGTCCACGGTCAGCTCCTTTGTCTTGCTGATGTTGAGGGAGAGGTTGTTGTACCGGCACCACACTGCCAGGTCTCTGACCTCCTCCCTATAGGCTGTCTCATCATTGTCGGTGACAAGGCCAACCACCGTTGTGCTGTCTGCAAACTTAATGATGGTGCTGTGGTCGTGGGTGAACAGTGTGTACAGGAGGGAACTAAGCACACACCCCTGTGGGGCCCCGTGTTGAGGAACATCCTGGCGGATGTGTTGTTGCCTACCCTCACCACCTGGGGACGGACCGTCAGGAAGTCCTGGTTCCTGTTGCAGAGGGAGGTGTTCAGTCCCAGGGTCCTTAGTTTAGTGATGAGCATGGAGGGCACTATGGTGTTGAACTCTGAGCGGTAGTCAATGCACAGAATTAAGCTTTAATATTGCAGATAAATCTGCATCATATCCAATCCCCCATATATATATATGTTTTGTAAATATATACAATATATAAAATATGTATTTATTTTCCCCTAACCTTACCACCCCTCCGCTAGTTGGAGTAAACTATTGGACAACAACACTTAGTCTTCTACTTCCAGTTTATACATACTATATACATTTTACAGACACAGTATATTTTACAATGATTATCTTTTGTTTGTTTTTAGTCCCATCCTTCAGCTCCACTCTACCCCTCCCATCTATCTCTGAACACCATCCAGTCCCATCCTTCAGCTCCACTCTACCCCTCCCATCTATCTCTGAACACCATCCAGTCCCATCCTTCAGCTCCACTCTACCCCTCCCATCTATCTCTGAACACCATCCAGTCCCATCCTTCAGCTCCACTCTACCCCTCCCATCTATCTCTGAACACCATCCAGTTCTGATTTCAACTTGGCATATATTTTTCAACCTTGCTATTTCACAAAGCCTAAATACATTTTACGGACACAGTATATTTTAAATTATTTATCTCACCCTTCAGCTCCACTCTACCCCTCCCATCTATCGCTGAACACCATCCAGTCCCATCCTTCAGCTCCACTCTACCCCTCCCATCTATCTCTGAACACCATCCAGTCCCACCCTTCAGCTCCACTCTACCCCTCCCATCTATCTCTGAACACCATCCAGTCCCATCCTTCAGCTCCACTCTACCCCTCCCATCTATCTCTGAACACCATCCAGTCCCATCCTTCAGCTCCACTCTACCCCTCCCATCTATCGCTGAAAACCATTACATTTTGATTTCTATTTGCCATATATTTTTCAACTGTGCTGTGATGTTTCAAAAAAGTTATGAACCTTTCTATTCTCATAGTTTTCACAGATAGTAAATCAAAGATAAATATTTTGGCTAAGAGTGTTATTATATGATAGCTCAATTGACTATGACTTTTTAAATCACACAGCAGTGCTATTTGCAGAGTTAGATCCAGGTAGATTTTTCAATTCTTCAGCCATTCCTGTGACCAAAAACAAGCTACTTATGGACAATACCAAAACAAATGATCTAATGACTCTGTCTCTTCGCAGCAAAATATGCAGAGCTGGGATGGTTGAATCCCCCATATATATATAAATATATATAAAACATACATATAAAACATCCTATTGGTTGCATGAATTTTGTATAATAATTTAAATTATGTATCAGTTCATAAACCGTGTGCCATGGAATCGGTACTTCGAAAATATTTTCCAAAATATTTTGCAATCTATATGACACAGCTGTACATTGTTTGGTCCTTAAATGACGCTGGTATACTTTGTTATTTATCACAATTTTATTTAACCAATTTTGGTCTTCAATGCAGGTCAGACAGACACGTTCTTTACTTTCTCCATCTTCCACTTGCCTTTTCCATTTTTGCGGTAATGCTGCAATTAGTTGGTTGTAATTTTGAGTAGAGCAGACATTTCAATATGTTTTTGTTAGCTGCATGTGTGACATAACTCCACCAGTCCTATTTATGATATAATTTACAAAGAGTTTTCTGATTTAAAAAAATTATATATATATTTTTAGTTTTTTTATTGATTATTATATTTGAGTTCAACCAAAATATTTGTTGTAATATTTATTGTAATATTTATTCTCTTTTCTGGTGGATTAAACTGAAGTTGCAACCAACTTTAAATGGTTTGTTTTAAAAAAGCAATATTTTGGAGATGCTTTCATGTTCAAATAACCGAAAGTGAGAGGTTGTAATCTGAATAAAGGGAAAAAGGTCATTCTTGAACATGGGGTGAGACATTCTTACGAATCTGCTAGAGAACCAGTTTGAAGTTATTTATGTATAACTTTTGTATGACTGAATCCTATAGTAGTGCTTTAATATTTAATAATTTCTTCCCTCTGAATTCATATAAATAGGCCCATTTAATTCTGTCTAGCTTCCCGTTCCAAATGAAATATTTTTTGCTCATATAATAAAAATAAAAAAACAAGTCACTAGGTCATAAGCAAATAAGTAAACTGGGATATGACTAAAGAGTTAATCAGGGCGATTTGTTTCACAAATAGACAGGTATCTTCCTTCTATGGTTGCAAGAACTTATCTATTTTTGCTAACCTTATATTAAAATGTAGTGAGATCTCTTTTTTTGGGGGGGGGGGTATGAATAACGAGTATGTCCACATCCCTGTCAGACCATTTTATTGGTAAACTACACGGTGATGTAAAAGTTTTTTTTTTGTGATGCAATACATAATATCATCATTTTCTAACCTCTCATCACTCCAGAGAGGTTAGAAAAATGGCTCCTCTATGAGGCTGTGGAGGGATAAAAATTGTGGATTTAAAATAAAACATGAATCAGCGTACAATGACACATTTATTTTTATGTCTAGCTCCTTGATATTATTGTCGTATCGGATTTTAATAGCTTACATTTCGATGGCCATTGTAAATAGATATGCCGATAGTGGACAACCTTGTTTTACTCCTTTTGACAGTTTAATACTTTATGAGAAGTAGCCATTATTTACTAGTTTACACCTAGGGTTACTATACTTAACTTGAACCCATTGTATAAGAGATTCTGCAAAATGCAAATATTCCAGGCATTTATATATAAATTCCAGTCGTACTTTATCAAAAGTACGTATGTTTTCAAAATCAGCTATGAATGCCAGGACTGGTTTCTCAGATTTTTCATAGTTTTCTATTGTTTGCAGTACTTTTCTTAAATTGTTTCCAATGCATCATCCACGTTTTTAAAAAACTGTCTGATTAGGATGAATAATATCTAACGATACCTTTCAATTCTATGCCTATGCATTTTCCTCAAATTGTATTTAATTTATTTATTTCACTTTTATTTAACCAGGTAGGCAAGTTGAGAACAAATTCTCATTTAAAAATTTTTGAGATTGTGTTGCAGGAAGCAAATTTATGCTTGAAAAAGCTAGCCTTGACTTTTCAAACTGCCTGTGTATATTGGTTTCTAGCTTCCCTGAAAAGTTGCATATCAAGGGGGCTGTTCGATGCTAATGCAGAATGCCATAGGATGTTTTTGTGTTGGTTAAGGGCAGTCAGGTCTGGAGAGAAGCAAGGGCTATATCTGTTCCTGGTTCTACATTTCTTGAATGGGGCATGCTTATTTAAGATGGTGAGGAAGGCAATTTTTGAAAATAACCAGGCATCCTCTACTGACGGGATGAGATCAATATCAATATCCAGGATACCCATGCCCGATCGATTAGAAAGGCCTGCTCACTGAAGTGTTTCAGGGAGTGTTTGACAGTGATGAGTGGAGGTCGTTTGACCGCTGACCCATTATGGATGAGGCAATGAGGCAGTGATCGCTGAGATCTTGGTTGAAAACAGCAGAGGTGTATTTAGAGGGCAAGTTGGTTAGGATGACATCTATGAGGGTGCCCGTGTTTACGGCTTTGGGGTGATACCTGGTCGGTTCATTGATAATTTGTGTGAGATTGAGGGCATCAAGCTTAGATTGTAGGATGGCTGGGGTGTTAAGAATGTTCCAGTTTAGGTCGCCTAGCAGCACAAGCTCTGAAGATAGATGGGGGGCAATCAGTTCACAAATGGTGTCCAGAGCACAGCTGGGGGCAGAGGGTGGTCTATAGCAGTCGGCAACGGTGAGAGACTTGTTTTTAGAGAGGTGGATTATTAAAAGTAGAAGTTCAAATTGTTTGGGTACAGACCTGGATAGCAGCACAGAACTCTGCAGGCTATCTTTGCAGTAGATTGCAACACCGCCCCCTTTGGCGGTTCTATCTTGTCTGAAAAAGTTGTAGTTTGGGATGAAGATTTCAGAATTTCTGGTGGTCTTCCTAAGCCAGGATTCAGATACGGCTAGAACATCCGGGTTGGCAGAGTGTCCTAAAGCAGTGAATAAAACAAACTTAGGGAGGAGGCTTCTAATGTTAACATGCATGAAACCAAGGCTATTACGGTTACAGAAGTCATCAAAAGAGAGTACCTGGGAATAGGAGTGGAGCTAGGCACTGCAGGGCCAGAGGAACAGAGGAGGAGTAGGATAAGGGTACGGCTAAAAGCTATGAGAATTGGTCGTCTAGAACGTCCGGAACAGAGAGTAAAGGAGGTTTCTAGGGGCGATAAAATAGCTTCAAGGTATAATGTACAGACAAAGGTATGGTAGGTTGTGAATACAGTGAAGGTAAACCTAGATATTGAGTGATGATGAGAGAGATATTGTCTCTAGAAACATAATTGAAACGAGGTGATGTCATCGCATGTGTGGGTTGTGGAACTAATAGGTTGGATAAGGTATAGTGAGCAAGGCTAGAGGCTCTACAGTGAAATAAGCCAATAAACACTAACCAGAACAGCAATGGACAAGGCATATTGACATTAAGGAGAGGCATGCTTAGTCAAGTGATCCTAAGGGTCCAGTGAGTAGTGAAGTTGGTTGGGGTCACGATTCAGACAGCTAGCCGGGCCATCGGTAGCAAGCTAACATAGGATGGAGGTCTGTTTTTAGCCACCTCGTGCGTTCCGTCGGTAGATTAGTGGGGTTCCGTGTGGTAGAGGGGATCAATCCAATTGGCAAAATAGATATAGTTATAGTGACCCAAGAAAAATTGTCCGATAGACCTATTCAGATAGCAGCCGTTAAGACAGCTAACGATTAGCGGACCGCAGATGGCCATTCAGGTAACGTCGCGTTGGAGGGGCCAGTTGGATAACTCCCTCGGGCAGGTAACGTCGGTAATCCAGTCGTGAAGGCCCAGTGGGTCGCCGCATCGGCAGTAAAACAGGTCCGGATAGGTGATTGTAGCCCAGGAGTGGCTGATGGAACTCTTCAGCTGGCTAGCTCCGGAATAATCAATGTTTGCTCCGGGATCGACGTAAGCCATTAGTCACACGGATAGCAGCTAGGTAGCTGTGAGATCCAGGTGTAAATGTCCAGAGCTTGCGGTTGAAATCCGGGGACATGGAGAGAAAATAGGTCCGGTATGTTCTGGTCTCAGTCGCGTTGTACAAAACTGCCGATAGCTTTTCGAGCTAAAGGATAGCTGATGACCACAAACCGTGGTTAGCTGAATACTAACGTTAGCCAGTAAACTGTCTAGCTAGCTCCTGGCTTGCTAGCTTCTGGCTGGCTAGCTTCTGGCTGGCTAGCTTCTGGCTGGCTAGCTTCTGGCAGGCTAGCTTCTGGCTGGCTAGCTTCTGGCTGGCTAGCTTCTGGCAGGCTAGCTTCTGGCTGGCTAGCTTCTGGCTGGCTAGCTTCTGGCTGGCTAGCTTCTGGATGGCTAGCTTCTGGCAGGCTAGCTTCTGGCTGGCTAGCTTCTGGCAGGCTAGCTTCTGATTTTTGCAGCACTGAAGTGTAAGGGGCCTTTTTTCAATGGACTGGATAAATATGTTTAACACTTGGTTCCTGTTTCAGTAAGAACACAATTCAACCTTGTTGAGTATCTGATAATCTACATTTATTTTATTTAGGAGTGGTTAAAACATGCTAATAACGGTCCTCTGAGTACATCAAAAAATTTGATATACCTCTACTTGTATGCCATCCAGCCCTGGAGTTTTCCTGGACTTATAAAGGGTTTAATTGCATTGCCCCTCTGTAATTTGGCCTTCACGTGAGTACAGCTGTTCATTTTATATTATTAATAGAATAAAATAATCCTTACAATTAACTTCTGTTAGTGAAAATGGAGGAGACTGAAACAAAACATATGCTTAAGGTACTTTGCTTCCTTATTCAAAATATTTTTTGTTGAATCATTGGTGAGTGGGTAATTACATTTCCGTATTTTTTTGTTGTTGTAACATTTATATGTTGTGACGATAAAAAAAAATATTTTGTGCATTTTTCACCATATTCCACCCAGTTCACATTATTTAAAAAAATATATTTACTACACTCTCTCTTTCTTGAATAAGTTCCTCCATTTCATTTTTTTCCCCTCTAACATATTCTGTGCCTCTATGGTACAGTTTTTATTGCTATCTATCTGTACTGTTAGTCCCTCTATTTCTTTTGTTAATATGAATTATTTTGACCTAAACTGCTTTTGTTTTAAAGACAATAAAATTGCATGGCCTCTAAAGGCACATTTAAAAGTGTTCCATACGATAAGGGCTTTGTTAAGTCATAAAAAGTCAGTTATAAATTATTCTGTCCTGGTTAAAAACAAGTTGTAATTAAAAAGGCTTTGATAAGATTTCCAACATCCTTGCCCACGTGGAAATTCTGTAAGAGTAATGCATAGGCCAACTATTAAACGGTCCGACCGCATTCTTTCTCCCATCAACACTTTTTTTAAAAACTTTTGGTGTCAGCGAGAATGACATAAGAAAGTAGTCAAGCTTGATTTAACCTCTGCCATGTACATCTCACTAGGTCAGGATTTTAAGCCTCCACTATGTACATCTCACTAGGTCAGGATTTTAAGCCTCCGCTATGTACATCTCACTAGGTCAGGATTATAATCCTAAAATATGTATATCTCACTAGGTCAGGATTTTAAGCCTAAAATATGTATATCTCACTAGGTCAGGATTTTAAGCCTCCACCATGTATATCTCACTAGGTCAGGATTTTAAGCCTCCATGTATATCTCACTAGGTCAGGATTTTAAGCCTCCATGTATATCTCACTAGGTCAGGATTTTAAGCCTCCATATATCCACTAGTTCTAATATATCCATGATATTCATACTTTCCTGTCATGACTTGACTTTAACATTAATCTGAAGACTGTTATTCCTCTAATTACCTAAATATGTTTAATTGTTACCCAATTAAATTAATCATGTAATAATTAACTCATTAGGATCTGGGGCACCACGAGAGCGACAATATGGCTGATTGTTACAAAAGACATTGAGAGGCCGAGAGAGAAAGAGCGACAGAGACACTTAACGTTGGTACATTTAGAAACTACTCTCATTTATAGTGCTCCTATATTTTGCACACAAACTGCCGCACGCTTGGAGTAAGAAATCATGAATGTACTTACGTTAAATGCCTTGGTTCGCGGTGTATCTCTCTCGGAACCGGGCCGCCTTGGAAATGGGGTTGGGCCTTTTTTGGCCTATTTAAAAAATTGTGCATATCTTAATTTATTTCCACAATTAAATAATAATATGTATAATAGTGTAAGCAGTTCATACGAAGGATTGTGATCTATAACCAGGATTACATTTTTGGCTAACAATTATTGTGATGCATCTTGTATTGTCCCTAAAATCGTTACCCCATAGCAACAGATGTGGGATACACACACACACACACACACGCACACACACACACACACACACACACACACACACACACACACACACACACACACACACACACACACACACACACACACACACACACACACACACACACACTCTCCACCCTTTCCCCGCAAACAATCACAAACTCAGATGTTCAACAGCTGTTCCATCCCCGAGCACAACTCAAGTGACGACTTGATGTGAAAATATGTGTACTGTTGTAGCTGTTTGAGAGGGCATGAAAAATTGAGCAAGCCAGGGGAGATTTGATTAACCAATGTCAAGTACAAGCTGATGGTGCTCAGATATACACACCCCTACCATTATACACACACAGATACTGGTCCCCCATTGTGAACATTTTACCAAGCATCTCTGAGCCACCAGGGTCACAATAATATACCCTCTCTCTGAATGTCCGAGTGTGACCCCCTTCCCCATGGGTTTACTGCAGCTAGTTTTGCCAGCACTGCCGCTACCTGGTTGAGGGCAACCCACCAAAATGCCCAACTTTTAGGAACATGGTCACCAAGGTTCTCATCAGCAGCTTTGAGAGTTTATGTGTATATTATGCTCACCCAGAGCTTTGGCTTTGTTGGACAAACCCTGCCAGGCAGGCTCAGACTCTTGACGTGGCAGTGCTACTTTACTGGGTCTCTGACCGTGTTCATCTTTCTGTCTTGGTTGAGTATAGGTGTTTGTTTAGTCCAGGTGGGAAAAGGGGCCGTGTGCAGTGCAGTAGAGATTGCGTCATCTGTGGATCTGTGGATTTTCATCTGTGGATTTTACCCCCAATCTTGATAAGAAATGAACGTACCAGACACGTTTAGATAACACAAATAATTAAATAATACAAGTCAGTAGGCTACACCAACATTAGTGACCATTCATATAAATTGCAACAGTAGATTTGCCGTGGTAAACAAGAAAATACATTATTGGCTTGGCAGGAGATAACAGTCCTGCCCGACTCGTTTAGAGGTAAGATATTTGAACAACATCTGATGAAAAATGTATCAACCAGCAGTGTTCTGTTCAATATTGGCTTGCTAGCTAGTTATTTGTGCATTCGGTTGATGAGTCTGTTTTGCTAGCTAGTTATTTGTGCATTCGGTTGATGAGTCTGTTTTGCTAGCTAGTTATTTGTGCATTCGGTTGATGAGTCTGTTTTGCTAGCTAGTTATTTGTGCATTCGGTTGATGAGTCTGTTTTGCTAGCTAGCTGCATGCAGTGTCTGTTTACCTACCTAACATTAGCTAACTTTTTCTTGCCAATTTCCCTTCCCTTTTTGTGTTGCACCATTGCGGTTGGTGTTACTAGTTAACATTAGAGGCTAAGTTGTTCTAATCTTACTGTAAACAATTTGAACAAGCCTAAAAATATGCAAAACTATTAACCAAACGATTGCACATTAATAAAAGTAGTTGTGGCTTCAGCAACTTGAACAAGCACTGCAATTTCAGCAGTGAGGTTCATTTCTCACCCCTTGTCTCTGCTTGTTGTCACTTGACCCTTTAAAGGACAACCCAACCGGACACCCTACAGATGTAAATAACTTGTTGTGAACCTCCCAGCCGCCAGGATAATCACCATATGCCACAATAGTATTCAGGAGTGTGTAACATCACACTTTTAGCTAGAAATAGATTCACCCATGGATTTGTCTGAACATTGTAGTTTAATAAGCTCATGCTAAGATACAGATGTGATTTCTGTCCCAGGGGGATGCTCCCTGTGCAGGTATTCAATTTAGACCACACTAGTTGAATTAGTTGAATTAGTTGAATTAGGTGTTAATGTACCTGTAAACTCCTGTCATGTGTATGGAAAAAAAAACATGTAGCTGTCATGACAAAAATGTGCCCTCCTTTACTAAACAGGCGTATGAATGTTGGAGGCTCATCTCTTTGAGATGTCCCTCATTTGGGAATTACTTATTTTGGACAATGGACTGTCTTTTAAGGACTCATGCAGGAAAAACCAATACAAACGTTAACATTTATTCAATCATTACAAGTGTTGATGTCTCCACATGTTTCTAGTTTTGAGGCTTTTGGCCAGCTGGTGACGGCGGTTCATCTGTCTAGTCCCCTGCAATGAGAGAAAAAGGCATCGTGATATCACAATTCTGTATGCATTTCATTTAAAATATATTCATGTTTGATATGTATTAATATACTTATATTGGACATATTATCTTTCATCTCATGCCAGTATTTGTTTTGTATCTAATACATTTAGTTGACACTAGGATGAAGTAGCCTTTTCCTTCTAATCTAGTTAGAATGCATCGTATCACCTTTTAATATCAGTTATCTACGAATATTAAACAATGTTGTCTTGAAAATCGGTGTAATTTAATAACATGACCCATGTGTGATAATTGTATGAATGAATGACAATGCAAGCCGACCCATTAAAGGGGGGAAAAAAATTGTCTCTTTTGTAATATTAGCTTCCCGGTGAAACACCACTATTCTGGCAATTCATCTTCTTAAACAGTCTGTAAAATAGCTTATTTTAGCTTTCTCAAAAAATTGCCTGTATGATATAATGGCCGCAAATGTACATGTTTTGTCCACAACAGCAGACCGAGCAATATGTGAGAGGAGGACCCTATACTGTACAATAATTAAACTTCGTTCATGAACAGGTACTGAGGGGAGATCGATTATGTTACTTGCTCACTTGTTATTCGTGTCGGATATTTCCATTTTGGCATATTTGTTCACTAAATTGTGAATTGCTGGTACTAGTTGCTCACTCTGCTACAGTTGCTACAATGTGGCTGCAAACGTCTCGCGCTCTGTGGAATGTGAGTGAATACCTTCCCAAATGGCAGTAAACTAGTGGCAAGTGTTACCTACTAAGGTAGGTGACATTGGAGGCAGGTATGCAGCTTCCTTTGGATTGGTTAAATAATAACCGTATGTTATACACTAACATCATTCATACACAGTGTCAAAAGAGCCAACCCCTAACCATAGCCCCCTGGGTGCTGCATTGTACAGCCCAGATGACCCCCTGGCAGAAATGATTCACTCTAAAACTTGCTGCAGGATTATATTCTTCCTGCAACGAAATGTGTCACATTAAGATTGGACAAGTATACTGTACGTTTGATGGATGTTTAGGATGTACAGTGCATTCTGGGAAATGATTGCAAAATGTTGAATAAAAGGTTGAAGCGGTCTGAATACTTTCCGAACGGACCGTGTGTTGTGTGTCACCACGGTAATGTCAGTCTGTGAGAAACAGACGAGGAGGTCGATGCGTGGTTTCTGGGCTTCCCCTGATGTTATCTCACTTGTGTCTCTCCAAACATATCTGCTCCTGGGGGAACAACTTGTGCTGTATTGTAATGTACACCAAGTATAAAAAAACAACATTAGGAACACCTGCTCTTTCCATGACATTGACCTGACCAGGTGAATCCCGGTGAAAGCTATGATCCCTTATTGATGTCACCTGTTAAATCCACTTCCATCAGTTTAGATGAATGGGAGAAGACATGTTAAAGAAACATTTTTAAGCTTTGAGACAATTGAGACATGGATTGTATATGTGTGCCATTCAGAGTGTGAATAGGCAAGACAAAATATGTCAGTGCCTTTTTGAACAGGGTTTGATAGTAGGTGCCAGACGCATCAGTTTAAGTGTGTCTAGAACTGCATTGCTGCTGAATGATTCACGCTCAACAGTTTCCCGTGTGTAGCAAGATGTTCCTAATGTTTTGTACACTCAGTGTATGTTGCCATAGGGTACCGTGCCTTGTGGGATGAGGGATGTCTTTGGTTGTTCATGAAGGCTATGACCGTGCTGAGGTGTGGAAGGAATGTCCCCTTGAAGGACCAGAAACATAAATAATGAATTATTCTTTCCCTACTCTGAACTCTTCTTCAGTCTTTACTGTAGCTCTTCATCCCTTTAAGTCTATTCCTAGACAAAAATAAATCTGTCTGTCTGCGGACATGTCCATGCCACTGGCTGCCCATCTTAACCAGTTGCTTCTGAGGACAGTTTCTGGTTTGAATCTATGTGAGTGGAAGAGGGAGCTGGTTCAGCTTTGTGTTGAGCGACTGTTGTCTTCGAAGTCAAGATACGACAGTTTCTTAAGCAGAGCTCGCAGCTGAACAAATGTGCTCATGGAGTGTGTGTGGGGAGATGCTCTGTGTGTGTTTGTGTGTGGGGAGATGCTCTGTGTGCTGTGTGTGTGTGTGTGTGTGTGTGTGTGTGTGTGTGTGTGTGTGTGTGTGTGTGTGTGTGTGTGTGTGTGTGTGTGTGTGTGTGTGTGCGTGTGTCTCTGCATATCTCTGCTTGTGTGGCTCTATCTGTGGCAACCCTGTGACTTAAATGTGCCTTGGCGAGGAAGCAGGGGGATTCAGAGAAGCTGATTGCAGTGAAGAGGAATGGACGGGGAGGAGGGGGAGAGAGGAGGGGGAGGGAGATAGGAAACATGCACTGGGCACAGCGATCCCACACACACACAGACTCACACACTCTCACTCTATCTGCCTCCTTCTGCCTCTCTCGCACTTTCTCTCTCGTTCGCTCTCTCTCTCTCTCTCTCGCTCTCTTTTTCTCTCTCTCCCTCTCCACCATTGCAGTACACCTAGTGGAAATAGGTCTTAACAAGCTGTAGAAAATATAGGTGAAAACTGTGGGTGCTAACAAAGGGAATCATTTTTTAATATAAAGCAAACCAGTAAAATGTTTGTCTCGCATACACATAAAGATGTAGTGAAGGGATATAAATTGTAAGTCTTTATCATCATAATATGTGGTCATAATTAATGCCAGACTGAATCAGCAGGGACGTTGTCTCATCAAATGTCTCCATATTCGAAAACAATAAAAACTGCATTGATTTCTGTTGTGTAGTGTTGAGTTTCATTGCAATCAATTCAACAAAAAATTGATATGCTTCACTACATTTTGTGTGTCTGGCTGTCTGTGTGTGCGTGAGCATGTGTGTGTGTATTTATTCAGGCTATAAAAACAATTGATAGGATTTTCCTTTGGCGTTCAGCCAGAAACATAATCTGGGAAGACGGTTTATTTCTTTGGTCTGTAAGTGTTTTACAATAGTATCAATTAGCTTGTGATTTATTCTCGCTGATGAATGAACATAAACAATATCATCTTTACTGTGTTCCAACCCTTATCTTCTCGCATTCTAGTTTGTACTTGTCCCTGAATGCAAACACAACACAACTGGCTACTCCACAGTGAGTTCAGATCACAGCACAACGCATGTGCCCTTCAGAAGGACTATTTTCTACATATGTTGGTCTGTTGTTCACCTTACAGGCACTGTGCATGTTACTGTTTATATGATGAAGACAGCTTGTCTGTCGAAACGTTGGACATAAATATGTTTTGCACCTGAGCTCCTAGAGTGTGTGGCTCTCCTTTATTTTTTAACTGTTTATATGATTGACATATATTTGTCAAAATGGAGTGTGTCAGATATATAGATAGATAGATAGATACAGTGCCTTGCGAAAGTATTCGGCCCCCTTGAACTTTGCGACCTTTTGCCACATTTCAGGCTTCAAACATAAAGATATAAAACTGTATTTTTTTGTGAAGAATCAACAACAAGTGGGACACAATCATGAAGTGGAACGACATTTATTGGATATTTCAAACTTTTTTAACAAATCAAAAAATGAAAAATTGGGCGTGCAAAATTATTCAGCCCCCTTCAGTTAATACTTTGTAGCGCCACCTTTTGCTGCGATTACAGCTGTAACTCGCTTGGGGTATGTCTCTATCAGTTTTGCACATCGAGAGACTGACATTTTTTCCCATTCCTCCTTGCAAAACAGCTCGAGCTCAGTGAGGTTGGATGGAGAGCATTTGTGAACAGCAGTTTTCAGTTCTTTCCACAGATTCTCGATTGGATTCAGGTCTGGACTTTGACTTGGCCATTCTAACACCTGGATATGTTTATTTTTGAACCATTCCATTGTAGATTTTGCATATTTTTTGGATCATTGTCCTGTTGGAAGACAAATCTCCGTCCCAGTCTCAGGTCTTTTGCAGACTCCATCAGGTTTTCTTCCAGAATGGTCCTGTTTTTGGCTCCATCCATCTTCCCATCAATTTTAACCATCTTCCCTGTCCCTGCTGAAGAAAAGCAGGCCCAAACCATGATGCTGCCACCACCATGTTTGACAGTGGGGATGGTGTGTTCAGGGTGATGAGCTGTGTTGCTTTTACGCCAAACGTAACGTTTTGCATTGTTGCCAAAAAGTTCAATTTTGGTTTCATCTGACCAGAGCACCTTCTTCCACATGTTTGGTGTGTCTCCCAGGTGGCTTGTGGCAAACTTTAACCAATACTTTTTATGTATATCTTTAAGAAATGGCTTTCTTCTTGCCACTCTTCCATAAAGGCCAGATTTGTGCAATATACGACTGACTGATTGTTGTCCTATGGACAGAGTCTCCCACCTCAGCTGTAGATCTCTGCAGTTCATCCAGAGTGATCATGGGCCTCTTGGCTGCATCTCTGATCAGTCTTCTCCTTGTACTGAAAGTTTAGAGGGACGGCCAGATCTTGGTAGATTTGCAGTGGTCTGATACTCCTTCCATTTCAATATTATCGCTTGCACAGTGCTCCTTGGGATGTTTAAAGCTTGGGAAACCTTTTTGTATCCAAATCCGGCTTTAAACTTCTTCACAACAGTATCTCGGACTTGCCTGGTGTGTTCCTTGTTCTTCATGATGCTCTCTGCGCTTTTAACGGACCTCTGAGACTATCACAGTGCAGGTGCATTTATACGGAGACTTGATTACACACAAGTGGATTGTATTTATCATCATTAGTCATTTAGGTCAACATTGGATCATTCAGATATCCTCACTGAACTTCTGGAGAGAGTTTGCTGCACTGAAAGTAAAGGGGCTGAATAATTTTGCACGCCCAATTTTTCAGTTTTTGATTTGTTAAAAAAGTTTGAAATATCCAATAAATGTCGTTCCACTTCATGATTGTGTCCCACTTGTTGTTGATTCTTCACAAAAAAATACAGTTTTATATCTTTATGTTTGAAGCCTGAAATGTGGCAAAAGGTCGCAAAGTTCAAGGGGGCTGAATACTTTCGCAAGGCACTGTATATAGTTAGTGTGTGTGTGTGTGTGTGTGTGTGTGTGTGTGTGTGTGTGTGTGTGTGTGTGTGTTTAACCCCACTGTAAAATACACTAGTGTGACTCAGCAGGGTGTATTCTAGGGCAAGGAGCTATATCTCAATACTGACTGACACAATCTCTTTCACACACACAAACACAAACACACACGCACGCACGCACGCACGCACACACACACACACAAACACACACACACACACACACACACACACACACACACACACACACACACACACACACACACACACACACACACACACACACATATACACACACACACACACACACACACACACACACACACACACACACACACACACACACACACACACACACACACACACCTGTGTCTGCTTAAACTTTGGAGTTAAACTTAACTGCTTAAACTTTAAACACCATGGAGAAGAACACAGCAGATCCATTTAAGGAATCTATTCTGGTTTATATTTCTGTTTGTTTCAGCTTACACTGTAGCCTAGCATTCACATATCTGTGGTGAAACCCCAGTGGTCCAGTACTCTGATATGATGGAGAGATGAAACCCCAGTAGTCCAGTACTCTGATACGATCCCATTCCTTTCCTGACCTCAAATCAAATCAAATCAAATTTTATTTGTCACATACACATGGTTAGCAGATGTTAATGCGAGTGTAGCGAAATGCTTGTGCTTCTAGTTCCGACAATGCAGTAATAACCAACAAGTAATCTAACTAACAATTCCAAAACTACTGTCTTGTACACAGTGTGAGGGGATAAAGAATATGTAAGTAAGGATATATGAATGAGTGATGGTACAGAGCAGCATAGGCAGATACAGTAGATGGTATTGAGTACAGTATATACATATGAGATGAGTATGTAAACAAAGTGGCATAGTTAAAGTGGCTAGTGATACATGTATTACATAAGGATACAGTCGATGATATAGAGTACAGTATATACGTATGCATATGAGATGAATAATGTAGGGTAAGTAACATTATATAAGGTAGCATTGTTTAAAGTGGCTAGTGATATATTTACATCATTTCCCATCAATTCCCATTATTAAAGTGGCTAGAGTTGAGTCAGTGTCAGTGTGTTGGCAGCAGCCACTCAATGTTAGTGGTGGCTGTTTAACAGTCTGATAGCCTTGAGATAGAAGCTGTTTTTCAGTCTCTCGGTCCCAGCTTTGATGCACCTGTACTGACCTCGCCTTCTGGATGATAGCGGGGTGAACAGGCAGTGGCTCGGGTGGTTGATGTCCTTGATGATCTTTATGGCCTTCCTGTGACATCGGGTGGTGTAGGTGTCCTGGAGGGCAGGTAGTTTGCCCCCGGTGATGCGTTGTGCAGACCTCACTACCCTCTGGAGAGCCTTACGGTCGAGGGCGGAGCAGTTGCCGTACCAGGCGGTGATACAGCCCGCCAGGATGCTCTCGATTGTGCATCTGTAGAAGTTTGTGAGTGCTTTTGGTGACAAGCCGAATTTCTTCAGCCTCCTGAGGTTGAAGAGGCGCTGCTGCGCCTTCTTCACAATGCTGTCTGTGTGAGTGGACCAATTCAGTTTGTCTGTGATGTGTATGCCGAGGAACTTAAAACTTGCTACCCTCTCCACTACTGTTCCATCGATGTGGATAGGGGGGTGTTCACTCTGCTGTTTCCTGAAGTCCACAATCATCTCCTTAGTTTTGTTGACGTTGAGTGTGAGGTTATTTTCCTGACACCACACTCCGAGGGCCCTCACCTCCTCCCTGTAGGCCGTCTCGTCGTTGTTGGTAATCAAGCCTACCACTGTTGTGTCGTCCGCAAACTTGATGATTGAGTTGGAGGCGTGCGTGGCCACGCAGTCGTGGGTGAACAGGGAGTACAGGAGAGGGCTCAGAACGCACCCTTGTGGGGCCCCAGTGTTGAGGATCAGCGGGGAGGAGATGTTGTTGCCTACCCTCACCACCTGGGGGCGGCCCGTCAGGAAGTCCAGTACCCAGTTGCACAGGGCGGGGTCGAGACCCAGGGTCTCGAGCTTGATGACGAGCTTGGAGGGTACTATGGTGTTGAATGCCGAGCTGTAGTCAATGAACAGCATTCTCACATAGGTATTCCTCTTGTCCAGATGGGTTAGGGCAGTGTGCAGTGTGGTTAAGATTGCATCGTCTGTGGACCTATTTGGGCGGTAAGCAAATTGGAGTGGGTCTAGGGTGTCAGGTAGGGTGGAGGTGATATGGTCCTTGACTAGTCTCTCAAAGCACTTCATGATGACGGAAGTGAGTGCTACGGGGCGGTAGTCGTTTAGCTCAGTTACCTTAGCTTTCTTGGGAACAGGAACAATGGTGGCCCTCTTGAAGCATGTGGGAACAGCAGACTGGTATAGGGATTGATTGAATATGTCCGTAAACACACCGGCCAGCTGGTCTGCGCATGCTCTGAGGGCGCGGCTGGGGATGCCGTCTGACCTATCTATTTTTTCATGTCCTCCTTGTCTCCGCTAAGCAACTACTAAACTTTTTTATTTTTTTTACTTTTATTTAACCAGGTAGGCTAGTTGAGAACAAGTTCTCATTTACAACTGCGACCTGGCCAAGGTAAAGCAAAGCAGTGCGACAAAAAACAACAACACAGTGTTATACATGTACACACAATGAGAGGGACACCTTTGATCTCGGACTGAAACTGTTTTCAATACCACAGCCTTAGTTCTGAATAGTGTTATACAACCAGCACCCCTTTTATGAAGCTGACAGCATTTTATATAAGTATATAAGTATATAGTATATATAAATATGGTATTTATCCTCCATTTTACAGAACCAAACCGTGAATATGAAAACGAAGGTATCACATACATGATCGGGCACTGAAAAAGCTCATTTTGACATGTTATGACCTTTAGGAAAATCAATACAGTAGGGGGAAACACTTTCTGAGACACACCATATCCATCCAGTCTAGGTAAAGACTAAAGTCTAGGTAAAGACTGAAAGGTCAAACATTTTCAGTGCAACAGTCCTAAAGTAAGTTCTGTAATTTCTTATTGGTTGATTGATTCAGGCTCAGGCTCCTGAGTGCTGCAGCAGTCTAAGGTACTGCATCTCAGTGCAAGACGTGTCACTACAGTCCCTGGTTTGAATCCAGGTTAAATTTCATCCGGCCGTGATTGGGAGTCCCATAGGGCAGTGCACAATTGGCCCAGCGTTGTCCGGATTTGCCGGGGTAGGCCGTCATTGGGAGTCCCATAGGGTGGTTGGTTAGGGGAGGCCGGGGTAGGCCGTCATTGGGAGTCCCATAGGGTGGTTGGTTAGGGGAGGCCGGGGTAGCCCGTCATTGGGAGTCCCATAGGGTGGTTGGTTAGGGGAGGCCGGGGTAGGCCGTCATTGGGAGTCCCATAGGGTGGTTGGTTAGGGGAGGCCGAGGTAGGCCGTCATTGGGAGTCCCATAGGGTGGTTGGTTAGGGGAGGCCGGGGTAGGCCGTCATTGGGAGTCCCATAGGGTGGTTGGTTAGGGGAGGCCGGGGTTGGCCGTCATTGGGAGTCCCATAGGGTGGTTGGTTAGGGGAGGCCGGGGTAGGCCGTCATTGGGAGTCCCATAGGGTGGTTGGTTAGGGGAGGCCGAGGTAGGCCGTCATTGGGAGTCCCATAGGGTGGTTGGTTAGGGGAGGCCGGGGTAGGCAGTCATTGTAAATAAGAATTTGTTATTATTAACTGACTTGCCTAGTTAAATAAAGGTTAAATAAATAATAATGTGTCTCAGGGGATTGAATACTTATATCTAATAAATTGATTGAATGACTGATTGGCTGATTGATATGATCCTGTTTCGTTCAGTTAGAGGTTTAAAGTGTGAGTGAGTAAGAAAGAGACCGCAGACGAGGTAATGAGAATAACACTGTGTAAGTTATTGGTCCAACTTCCTGTTATGGCCAGAAAACTGATGCGGTTAATGAGTTTGGTTTGGAGGAGAAAATAAGAAAGAAAGAAAGAAAGGAAGTATCCCTCAAATAAAAGTAAAGCTCTGACAGAAAGAGCACTCCCAACACTAAGAGCTACTGCTTAATGCAGACCCATTTCTCCCTTCCTGTAACATACCATAGAGGCTTAAAGCCTCTGAACCCAGTGACATCTGCTGTCTCACACGGCTGGTGGAAGTGCCCCTACTTAATGCCAAAGATTGTCTATTATATTGACAAGATAGTCAAGTGACCGCTCTAACAATGGAAATATATGGAAAGGCAGGTGGGAGGAGGTGAGATCAGGTGGGACCATTCTAGCCAATGAGAGGGCAGATATGCATGTTAACAACAGGCCATTGAGATGGATAGAGGACTCATATTTGTATCTGTACCATTATAGAGTAGCACAGTATGAGTCATAGTACCCATGAGACCTAGCAGTCAAACAAGGAAATGCTTCCAATTGTTTTTCCACCATTCATTTTTTTCCATAGGGGATTTTAGAACCCTTATTATAAAAGCTTTGTTTTGTGTAGGCTTACCCTGGTGTGACGTTTTGATAACAGTGTAAATCTCTCTAGGTTAAGCCTACACAAACACCGCCCTTAGTTGAAGTGTTTCTAAAATTCTCTATGGGAAAAAATGATGGTGGAAAAACGATTAGAACCATTTCCCTGTTTGACGGCTAGGTTTTATGGGTATTATGACACTTCCATTGTTGGGCTCTATACCATCTGTGACAGCATGGGTAGCACCATTGAGACTATCTCCATTTTAAAGTAGTCAATTTGATTCTGCTTCATTGGGTGATTGCACCCAGTTGATTACTTTAAAATGGTGGAAGCCCTCAATGGAAATGTCCATGGTAAAACAGGTTATATCCATGATGAGTCCTATATCTATCCCTATGTCAACAGGCAGGACTCCGATATAAAGTGCTTTTGTTTACTTTTTGCCAAAATGCCACGAATGTCCACTTATATCAGTGCATTCGTAACAACCTAACCATTACGAAACTCCTATTCAGTCAAATAAGCCTCACGAAGCATATTAGCAATAAAAGTTTTGTTCACCAAATTTGACACTCTCATTAATCTCCATTCCCAAAAATGTTTTACTTTGTGGGCTTATTTTCGTGGATAATCCATAGAGATAGATGGAGGACTCATATGTATATCTGTGCCATTATAGTGTCTGTGACAGCATGGCCAGCGCCATTGAGGCTACAACCCATAGGAATACCCACCCAGTTGACTCCGTTGACTACTTTAAAATGGTGGCAGCATGGTGAAAGCCCTCTCAATGGTGTTGCCCACGCTAAACAGCCTTTTGGCCACTAGAGCCTCTATCGTCCTCTATGGTGCCATCATATGTAGACACAACACTTCCTAGTGTAGGAAGTAGCCACATGACAACCTTCAGAAAGTATTCATAACCCCTTAACTTTTCAAACATTTCAATTTTGTTTCTCTGTCAAAGTGGAATTATGTTTCCGAAGTCACTATAGCACATGTACTATATGCCTACTTTAGCCTACCGTATATTCTGCACTCAAATTATAGTAGTAATATTTAGCAATTAATTCAACGGACTATGAAGTCATGTATCCTGCCTTGGGCACTCAAACGTAACTAACTGTGGACTCAGCATTCAGCTCAAGTAAACTTC
The DNA here is from genome assembly GCF_045791955.1 of Oncorhynchus clarkii lewisi. Classification (NCBI taxonomy): domain Eukaryota; kingdom Metazoa; phylum Chordata; class Actinopteri; order Salmoniformes; family Salmonidae; genus Oncorhynchus; species Oncorhynchus clarkii. The sequence goes on along the minus strand of NC_092162.1, from coordinate 8,868,866 downwards.
TTCCTCCCTTTCTGAAAGCATAAAGGTTTGCTAATAGAAGTGGAGATTGCTCTGTGGTCCATAAAGGAATCAAATTAGATGAGTTATCGGTTGGGAAGGAATTAAGTTATTTTTCTCTTTTTTTCTTTTAATATCATCCATTCCTGTGTCAAGGGTTGGAGTGTCTAGAGACACTACTAAACAGAAACAGATATCCGTAGGAAAGTCCTGTGACTTCTAATAAAGTACAGCTGCCTTTTGTATAGAAATGCATTTGCCACAAAGAGCACGATTAACAAATAAGCAAACAAACACATTACAAACAGGTTATGAATAGCAGGCACAATATCTAGAACATTCCCAAGAATTCAACTCTCCTCCGGTTTGTATTTCATGGTTTCATTTCCACCCTACAGTATACCTGCTCTCAGACAGGCCAAAAACAGCGCAGTATATCTTTGTGTTTTCATTGTCATAGTGGCATATCTAAACACCTGCCTTTTCCTTCCGAGATATGTACGGGAAGTGAGTCGGCAGAAAGAGGAAAGGTTTAATACTGAGAGAGTTAGAACGCTATACTCTGCAACTGGATCCTGGACTTCCTGACGGGCAGACAACAGGCTATGAGGATTGGCAACAACACCTCCTCCACACTGACTATTAACACAGGAGCCCTCCAGGGGTGTGTCCTCAGTCCTCTGCTGTACTCCCTGTTCACCCACGACTGCGTGGCTTTGCACGACGCCAACTCCATCATCAAGTTTGCTGACGACACTACGGTTGTAGGCCTGATAACCAGCAATGACGAGTTGTATTAATGGAAAATAAAACAGAAATATATTTTCATTAGATAAGTATTCAATCCCCTGAATCAATACATGTTAGAATCACCTTTGGCAGTGATTACAGCTGTGAGTCTATCTAGGTAAGTCTCTAAGAGCTTTGCAATCCTGGATTTTACATTATTTGTCCATTATTCTTTTTACAATTCTTCAAGCTCTATCAAGTTAGTTGTTGATCATTGCTAGACAGCCATTTTCAAGTCTTGCCATAGATTTTCAAGGTGATTTAAGTCAAAACTGGAACGAGGCCACTCAGGAACATTCAATGTCATCTTGGTAAGTAACTGAAGGATATATTTAACCTCGTGTTGTAGGCTATTTTCCTGTCCTTCAGATTTGTTTCCCAGTGTCTGTTGCAAAGCAGACCGAACCAGGTTTTCCTTTAGCATTTTACCTGTGCCTTTCTTTGTATCCTAAAAAACTCCCTAAGCCTTGCCAATGACACATCAAATCAAATCAAATGTATTTGTCACATACACATGGTTAGCAGATGTTAATGTGAGTGTAGCGAAATGCTTGTGCTTCTAGTTCCGACAATGCAGTAATAACCAACGAGTAATCTAACCTAACAATTTCACAACAACTACCTTATACACACAAGTGTAAAGGGATAAAGAATATGTACATAAAGATATATGAATGAGTGATGGTACAGAACGGCATAGGCAAGATGCAGTAGATGGTATCGAGTGCAGTATATACATATGAGATGGGTAATCAAATCAAATCAAATTTGTTTATATAGCCCTTCGTACATCAGCTGATATCTCAAAGTGCTGTACAGAAACCCAGCCTAAAACCCCAAACAGCAAGCAATGCAGGTGTAGAAGCACGGTGGCTAGGAAAAACTCCCTAGAAAGGCCAAAACCTAGGAAGAAACCTAGAGAGGAACCAGGCTATGTGGGGTGGCCAGTCCTCTTCTGGCTGTGCCGGGTGGAGATTATAACAGAAGATGGCCAAGATGTTCAAATGTTCATAAATGACCAGCATGGTCGAATAATAATAAGGCAGAACAGTTGAAACTGGAGCAGCAGCACGGTCAGGTGGACTGGGGACAGCAAGGAGTCATCATGTCAGGTAGTCCTGGGGCATGGTCCTAGGGCTCAGGTCAGTTGAAACTGGAGCAGCAGCACGGCCAGGTGGACTGGGGACAGCAAGGAGTCATCATGTCAGGTAGTCCTGGGGCATGGTCCTAGGGCTCAGGTCCTCTGAGAGAGAGAGAAAGAAAGAGAGAAGGAGAAAATTAGAGAATGCACACTTAGATTCACACTGTAGGGTATGTAAACAAAAGTGGCATAGTTTAAAGTGGCTAGTGATACGTGTATTACATAAAGATGCAGTAGATGATATAGAGTACAGTATATACATATACATATGAGATTAGTAATGTAGGGTATGTAAACATTATATTAAGTAGCATTGTTTAAAGTGGCTAGTGATATATTTTACATCAATTTCTATCAATGCCCATTATTAAAGTGGCTGGAGTTGAGTCAGTGTGTTGGCATTAGCCACTCAATGTTAGTGGTTTCTGTTTAACAAGCATACCCATAACATGATGCAGCCACCTCCATGTCAGGAAATATATAGAGGGGTACCCAGTGATGTGTTGTGTTGGATTTGCCCCAAACACAAAACTTAGAAATCAGGACAAAAAAGTGAATTGCTTTGCCACATTTTTTGCAGTATTACTTTAGTGCCTTATTGCAAACAGGATGCGTGTTTTGGAATATTTTTATTACGTACAGATTTCCTCACATTGTGAAGTAACTACAATGTTGTTGATCCATCCTCAGTGTTGTTCTGTCTCAGCCATTAAACTGGTTGTTTTGTAACTGCTTTAAAGCCACCATTGGCCTCATGGTAAAATTCCCAAGCGTTATTTTCTTCTCTCTGTCAACTGAGTAAGGAATGATGCCTGTATCTCTGTATTGACTGGGTGTATTGATACACCATCCAAAGTGTAATTCATAACTTTACAAAGGGATATTCACTGTTTGCTTTTTTCATTTTTTCATTTCTACCAATAGGTGCCCTTCTTTGTGAGTCATTGGAAAACCTCCCTGGTCTTTGTTGTTGAATCTGTGCTTGAAATTCATGCTCGACTCAGGGACCTTACAGATAATTGTATGTTTGGGGTACAGAGGTACTCCTAATGTAACCTAGACGCAGCGAGTCAGGAAGCAAGTAGAGTTTGTGAGTTTAATGACGAAGAACTTGGAACGATCCTAAACAAGGGTCTAACATGGAAACATAAACAATATCGCCTGGTGGTTGATAACAAAGGAGTGCTAGATAAAGTGGAAGTAGTCAGGGTAGTGATGGAGTCCAGGTGTGCCTCATGATGGGTTGCCTGGACCGGTGTTTAGTGGGGAGTGGGGGAGCGTGAGTAGACGTGACCCCTAAAGTAATTTTAGGCTTTCCATAACAAAGGGGTTGAGTACAAACATGTCTACAAACATGCATTTGACATTATTGGGGTACTGCATGTAGGTCAGTGACAGAAAATCTAAATGTAATCCATTTTAAATGCAGGCTGTAACACAACAAAATGTGTGTGATGCTACCAGACTCCTGTTATACTGCTCAGTTTATGCACTACCCCTATCCCCCCCTTCCCCGATACACATGTACATATTGGACTATACATGGTTCCTTCCTGAATAATACTAAATATTGGACTATAAATTGTGCCTTCCTGTATAATGCGTCTGATAAAATGTTTATTCTATTTTACTGAGCCACTTACTTTACAGTATGTTGGTATTAACATATTTTAGACGGTGTAAACGTATATTTTATTATTTCATATTAGTTGTTGCATTGTGGAGAAGGATCCTGCAAGTAAGCATTTGGTTGGTTAATGTATACCATGCGTATAGCATACATACCACTAAAAAAACTTGAAAGATGAGAAGCAAGGGGAAAAAATACAATCTCTAGAAACAAAGAAAAATGTTCAAGCATTACATTACAGCAAATTCCACATTTTGTTGTGTTACAGCCTGAATTCAACATTGATTGAATATTTTTTTTCTCTCGCCCTTCTACACACAATAACCCATAACGACAAAGTGAAAACATGTTTCTAGAAATGTTAGCAAATTAAATATCTCATTACATATCTATTCACACCCCACAGTCAATACTTTGTAGAAACACCTTTTTGGCGGGTGATTACAGCCTTCAATCGTCTTGGGTATGTCTGTATCCACATCTGGATTTAGGGATTTTCTATCATTTTTCCTTGCAGATTTTCTCAAACTCTGTTAAATTTAGAAGGGGAGCAGTGGTGAACAGCAATCGTCAAGTCTTTCCACAGATGTTCAATGGGATTCAAGTCTAGGCTTTAGCTGGGCCACTCAAGGACTTTCACATTCTTGTTCTGAAGTCATTCCAGCATTGCTTTGGCTGTATGCTTGGGGTCATTCTTCTGTTGGAAATGTAAATCTTCACCCCAGTCTAAGGTAGTTTGCAGGAAGCAGGTTCTCATCAAGGATTTGCCTGTATTTGGCTCCCTATCCTTACCAGTCTCCCAGGCCCTGCCGCTGAAAAGCATGATTCTGCCACCACAATGCTTCACAGTAGGAATACTGTAAGACAGGTGATGAGCTGTGCCTGGTTTTCTTCAAACACCATACTTTGTATTCAGGCCAAAAGTTACATTTTTGTCTCATCAGACTACATAATATTTTCCCATTTGCTCCCAGACTCTTTCAAGTTCCTTTTTGCAAACTCCAGACAAGCTGTCCTGGGCCTTTTTCTCAGGAGTCGCTTCCGTCTGGCCACACTCCCATAAAGCCCAGATTGGTTAGAAAGGATGAATAAAGGAAATTGCATTGTATCTGAGCTCAATTTGTAGTGTTATAGCAAAGCTGTATGCATATTTATGTACATTTGATATTTCTGCATGTCATTTTAAATACATTTCCAAAAACACTGTCATGATAGGGGATCGCGTGTAGATGGGTGAGCGAAAATCAATTGAATCCATTTTGAATTCAGGCTGTAACAACAAAATGTGGAATAAGTCAAAGTGTATGAGTGGCGCAGCAGTCTAAGGCACTGCATCTCAGCGTAAGATTCGTCACTACAGTCCCTGGTTCGAATCCAGGTTTTATCACATCCGGCTGTGGTTGGGAGTCCCGTAGGGTGGCGCACAATTGGCCCAGCATTTGTCAGGGGTAGGCCATCATTGTAAATAAGAATTTGTTCTGAACTGACTTGCCTAGTTAAATAAATGAATACTTTCTGAAGGCACTGTAAACTCATATAATTAGCACTTCTTGAAACATCTCATTCCAAAATCATGATCATTAAAATGGAGTTTGTCCCCCTTTTGCTGCTATAACAGCCTCCACTCTTCTGGGAAGTCTTTCCACTAGATGTTGGAACATTGCTGCGGAGACTTGCTTCCATTCAGCTACAAGAGCATTAGTGAGGTTGGACACTGATGTTGGGCGATTAAGCCTGGCTCACAATCGAATTTCCAATTCATCCTAAAGGTGTTTGATGGGGTTGAGGTCATGGCTCTGTGCAGGCCAGTCAAGTTCTTCCACACCAGCATGATTTGATTTGAATGATTTATAATGTAATGGCTTCGATTCAACCCGGATGCAGAAGATCTGAGTCATAACATTTGACATTTAAAGGTAATTTCCTATTGAACCCACATACGCAGCGTTAATTGTAAATGGAGTCTCCGTGAACCCTGGAACATCCCCTTTATTAAAAGGAGCATTAACCGAAATGGGGAGACCAGATTGAATCCCGCTTTCACAGTCGCTTCCACACGACTTGGTACAATTTAGTCTTCATTACATGTTCCATGGGAGGAGGAATAACTGTGGGATCACGTTCAACATCACATCCTAGCACGTCGTATTTCACTTTCTATATAACATGCTATTCGTATCTTCTTCTGTGCAAGCATGTTACCAGGTAAAGAGTGATAATTAACCAACCAAGTTGTCATCCCTAATGGCACTACTCATTCAGATTCAATCACTCCTAGATGAAAACGTTGAAGTGTGTGTATTGGATACACTATAGAGTTCAAGCAAGGACACACGCTCGTGCGCGCGCACCCCTGCCGTCAGAGTGAAATGCCTATTGATCTCCAAGCTCTTTAAGCTTATTTAATTGGACGGCAACATACTCATTTTCTGAAAGGGACCTCCAGGCTGTGTGTTTTGTCTGGTTTGGTCCTGTCACTGGTCCTGTCACTTCCCTGATCAATAACCAGTCATTATGCCTTACTTCAGGTTAGAATAGACACATCAACATGGTGACGGATTGCCCCCATCATCTACAGCTGTGTACCGTTCACTACCTTGTTGTTGCATGTACCTACAGTTCTCTACAATGCGGTGTGTGTGTGTGTGTGTGTGTGTGTGTGTGTGTGTGTGTGTGTGTGTGTGTGTGTGTGTGTGTGTGTGCGTGTGTGTGTGTGTGTGTGTTTATAAGCCTCAGGTCCACAGCCTGTACACTTGTAAATAGCTTTCCTCTGACCCTGGTGTGTCTGGTATATGTGTCTTCTTCAGTTTCCTACACACGCACACGCACACAGGTGTGAATTATTTGCTGCGTGACCTAATAATAAATCCTCTGTAACTAGGAACCACCATTACCTAACTGTCTTGTGTTAGCTCAGAGGGTTAACACTGTCTTGTTGTGCCGGAGATCACACTTAGAAAATGAGGATCAAGTCGAAGGCAGTGATGTTTCGGGACAGGCACGCAGCTGCGTTTTCCAGAACGCAGCTGTGACTTCCAGAACGCAGCTGTGACTTCCAGAACGCAGCTGTGACTTCCAGAACGCAGCTGTGACTTCCAGAAAGCAGCTGTGACTTCCAGAACGCAGCTGTGACTTCCGGAACGCAGCTGTGACTTCCAGAATGTGTCCAAATTCAAACCAAATGGTGTTCTACTGGTTTTAACTGAATCCCTCTCAACATAGTCTGACTGAATCTAACTAAATCCCTCTCACCATAGTATGACTGAATCTAAATGAATCCCTCTCAACATAGTCTGACTGAATCTAACTAAATCCCTCTCACCATAGTATGACTGAATCTAACTGAATCCTTCTCAACATAGTCTGACTGAATCTAACTAAATCCCTCTCACCATAGTATGACTGAATCTAACTGAATCCCTCTCAACATAGTCTGACTGAATCTAACTAAATCCCTCTCACCATAGTATGACTGAATCTAAATGAATCCCTCTCAACATAGTCTGACTGAATCTAACTAAATCCCTCTCACCATAGTATGACTGAATCTAAATGAATCCCTCTCAACATAGTCTGACTGAATCTAACTAAATCCCTCTCACCATAGTCTGACTGAATCTAACTAAATCCCTCTCACCATAGTCTGACTGAATCTAACTGAATCCCTCTCAACATAGTCTGACTGAATCTAACTAAATCCTTCTCACCATAGTATGACTGAATCTAAATGAATCCCTCTCAACATAGTCTGACTGAATCTAACTGAATCCCTCTCACCATAGTCTGACTGAATCTAACTAAATCCCTCTCACCATAGTCTGACTGAATCTAACTGAATCCCTCTCACCATAGTCTGACTGAATCTAACTGAATCCCTCTCAACATAGTCTGACTGAATCTAACTAAATCCTTCTCACCATAGTATGACTGAATCTAAATGAATCCCTCTCAACATAGTCTGACTGAATCTAACTGAATCCCTCTCACCATAGTCTGACTGAATCTAACTAAATCCCTCTCACCATAGTCTGACTGAATCTAACTGAATCCCTCTCAACATAGTCTGACTGAATCTATCTAAATCCTTCTCACCATAGTATGACTGAATCTAAATGAATCCCTCTCAACATAGTCTGACTGAATCTAACTGAATCCCTCTCACCATAGTCTGACTGAATCTAACTAAATCCCTCTCACCATAGTCTGACTGAATCTAACTGAATCCCTCTCACCATAGTCTGACTGAATCTAACTGAATCCCTCTCACTAATATTCTGACTGAATCTAACTGAATCCCTCTCAACATAGTCTGACTGAATCTAACTAAATCCTTCTCACCATAGTATGACTGAATCTAAATGAATCCTTCTCACCATAGTCTGACTGAATCTAACTGAATCCCTCTCACTAATATTCTGACTGAATCTAACTGAATCCCTCTCACCATAGTCTGACTGAATCTAACTGAATCCCTCTCACCATAGTCTGACTGAATCTAACTGAATCCTTCTCACCATAGTCTGGTTTCTCTGTTTCTGTCATTGGCATTCTGTGTCTCAACGGCCTTGTTACTGAGCGATGCACCTTTGAACAATTAAATTAGATTAACTGAGTTACTTCAATTAAACATCCCATTCTGTCCTTGAAAGATGTTAGGTCGTTTTTCTATTGGCTGTAATGAGAAATGGAGAGGGTTGGTTCAATCTAACCTCAATCTAATCAAAATGGCTACATTCATTATAATGGATGCAGTAATGGCCACTTCAAGGCCACACTTGAGAGAAACTGGCACTTTCATCCTTCAAACCTATCCTTCTCTTGACTATAGTCTAGTGATGTTGATGGCTCAGTGTGGCTTGAATGTGTGGCTATCAGATAGTGTCAGTCTGTCTTTGTTATGTTACCGGTACATCTAGGTTAATGTTCAATGGCGAGGCGTGTGTGTGTGTGTGTGTGTGTGTGTGTGTTGTGGTGTTTGTGTGATTGTCTGTTTTAAACGGATAGTCTGAGAGGTGTGTTTAATCCATCACTATAAATATTTCCTGAAGCTCAACGTGACCAGTAGGATATCTGGACATCTGTGTCCTTAGAGTCCAGTGTTCTGTCTAACTGTGTTATACACAGTGCCCTCTATAATTATTGCGACAATGAAGCATATTTTCCTCTGTTGGCTCTGTACTCCAAATTCAAACCATGAGGTTAAAGTGAGAAAACTACAGTCGCACAAATATCATACCCCATGTTCCCCAAGACAAGCTTACCTCTCACTATTAAAATAACAGGGAAGGTTAGCATTTTTAGGGGGGTATGGCATTTGTGCAAATGTAACTTTCTCAATCATCGTTATTCACCATTCTTTCAGGATTATCCGTAATCATGGTAGCATCCACATTAATATACAAGTGCTTAGAAACATAGTCCATTCTTATTTACAATACAAGTGACTCCAAAATGACACAATACATTATTTACCATTCATTTCTATTGGAAACAAAATCATCTGAAACACAACCAAAACAAACAGAAAATCCATCCAACAAATGTGTAGAGTCACAAGCTTGACATAGCCATGGCATGCTATGAATATGGGACCAAATACTACACTTTTTACTACTTTCATACACATATGAGTGAATATGCCTTTGCTGCCCTAAAATGGTGGGCTGTAATCTTTCAATGGTTCGCCCGATATCGATGAAAATATCCGAAAATTAAAGCTGACAGTCTGCACTTTAACCTCATAGTCGCTGTTTGATTTCAAGTATAGAGCCAAAAGCAGAACAAATATTTTACTGTCCCAATAATTACGGAGGTCACAGTGATATACTTGTGTTGTCTCACTGGCAGAATTCGCCCCTTGAGAGCTGCCGAACCATGGGGCAACTCTCCATTTCCACTAGTTCTGTCTCAGTCACTCAGGTGTCCAGTAAGTGACATGCACAAGCTGCATCTCTGAGTTACGTTCAGGTTGTTGAAACATTCCCAATCTGTTCCTGAATATGGATGTGCAGACTGTGGCCCCCTGAGGTACGTTCAGCTTCGACTGCACTGTTTCCACCCGTTGTTAAGAATAGACTACAACACAACAACAGATTGGGAAACCAGTCTTCTGTGAGAAGACAGCTCTGTGAACAGAATCCCAGAGCTAGGAGAGAGGCCAGAGCAGGATGAAGTTGTGAAACAGCTAGTGAAACGGAACACCTTTTCTAGACTTTATATCAATGGACAGCTCTGAAATGTTCCAGTTTGTTAACTTTTTCCTTTTTTCCCCCAAACTAAAATGTTGTGATTTGGCTAGATCTTGTGAAATCAAATCAGAATGAGTCATTGTTTTAATACGAGATCATTATTGGTGCCAAAGTTGCTGTTTGTGCAGTAGAGCTGTGAAAGAGCAAGAAGAGAAACATAGTCCAGCAGAAAACATGTATTTTCATTTTTTACATTTAGTTGAAATACGCAATTATGCATACAATGACCCCAATGCCTTGTTGTTGCAGCCCCAGTGCCATACAATGACCCCAATACCTTGCTGTTGCAGCCCCAGTGCCATACAATGACCCCAATACCTTGCTGTTGCAGCCCCAGTACCGAACAATGACCCCAATACCTTGCTGTTGCAGCCCCAGTACCATACAATGACCCCAATACCTTGCTGTTGCAGCCCCAGTACCATACAATGACCCCAATACCTTGCTGTTGCAGCCCCAGTACCATACAATGACCCCAATACCTTGCTGTTGCAGCCCCAGTACCATACAATGACCCCAATACCTTGCTGTTGCAGCCCCAGTGCCATACAATGACCCCAATACCTTGTTGTTGCAGCCCCAGTGCCATACAATGACCCCAATACCTTGCTGTTGCAGCCCCAGTACCATACAATGACCCCAATACCTTGCTGTTGCAGCCCCAGTGCCATACAATGACCCCAATACCTTGCTATTGCAGCCCCAGTGCCATATAATGACCCCAATACCTTGCTGTTGCAGCCCCAGTACCATACAATGACCCCAATACCTTGCTGTTGCAGCCCCAGTACCATACAATGACCCCAATACCTTGCTGTTGCAGCCCCAGTGCCATACAATGACCCCAATACCTTGCTGTTGCAGCCCCAGTGCCATACAATGACCCCAATACCTTGCTATTGCAGCCCCAGTGCCATACAATGACCCCAATACTTTGCTGTTGCAGCCCCAGTGCCATACAATGACCCCAATACCTTGCTGTTGCAGCCCCAGTGCCATACAATGACCCCAATACCTTGCTGTTGCAGCCCCAGTGCCATACAATGACCCCAATACCTTGCTGTTGCAGCCCCAGTCCCATACAATGACACCAATACCTTGCTTTTGCAGCCCCAGTGCCATACAATGACCCCAATACCTTGCTGTTGCAGCCCCAGTACCATACAATGACCCCAATACCTTGCTGTTGCAGCCCCAGTGCCATACAATGACCCCAATACCTTGCTATTGCAGCCCCAGTGCCATATAATGACCCCAATACCTTGCTGTTGCAGCCCCAGTACCATACAATGACCCCAATACCTTGCTGTTGCAGCCCCAGTACCATACAATGACCCCAATACCTTGCTGTTGCAGCCCCAGTGCCATACAATGACCCCAATACCTTGCTGTTGCAGCCCCAGTGCCATACAATGACCCCAATACCTTGCTATTGCAGCCCCAGTGCCATACAATGACCCCAATACCTTGCTGTTGCAGCCCCAGTGCCATACAATGACCCCAATACCTTGCTGTTGCAGCCCCAGTGCCATACAATGACCCCAATACCTTGCTGTTGCAGCCCCAGTGCCATACAATGACCCCAATACCTTGCTGTTGCAGCCCCAGTGCCATACAATGACCCCAATACCTTGCTGTTGCAGCCCCAGTGCCATACAATGACCCCAATACCTTGCTGTTGCAGCCCCAGTGCCATACAATGACCCCAATACCTTGCTGTTGCAGCCCCAGTGCCATACAATGACCCCAATACTTTGCTGTTGCAGCCCCAGTGCCATACAATGACCCCAATACCTTGCTGTTGCAGCCCCAGTGCCATACAATGACCCCAATACCTTGCTGTTGCAGCCCCAGTACCGAACAATGACCCCAATACCTTGCTGTTGCAGCCCCAGTGCCATACAATGACTGAGGACAACATCAAGCCAAAGGGTTGTTTCTATGCATTCTGTTGACTGGAGGATTCTCCACCCCCTCTCTCTTTTTCAGCTCAACTATGCCAAATTCTTATACAATGCTGCTCTGTGATCTTCCTGACCTCTCCTGCTTCTCCACAGTACTCTCTGATCTGTCTAATCTCTCTTTATTTTCCACAGTACTCTCTGATCTGTCTAATCTCTCCTGCTTCTCCACAGTACTCTCTGATCTTCCTGACCTCTCCTGCTACTCCACAGTGCTCTCTGATCTGTCTAATCTCCCTTTATTTTCCACAGTACTCTCTGATCTGTCTAATCTCTCTTTATTTTCCACAGTACTCTCTGATCTGTCTAATCTCTCCTGCTTCTCCACAGTACTCTCTGATCTTCATGACCTCTCATGACCTCTCCTGCTTCTCCACAGTGTCACAAAAATGAGCAAGGAGACTTAACTCTCTTTAACTCCCTGACATGTTTATTTCCCAGACAGGGAATACAATATAGCATCGCCGTTGTGTATCACAAAATATATCACAATAGCAGAACAAAAATGTGTGTTAAAGTTATTTGAGTAAGTGTGTGTGTGTGTGTGTGTGCCGTCTTTGTTGACATTGGAGGAGTTTCCCCTTGGCAGCCTTCACAGAGGCTCTCAGAACCTTCCATTTGTGCTTGTTAACAAGATGCCAGTGAGCTGTACACATCCTTTCTGCCCTATCCACCACCTCATAGACATAGTATGTGTTTACTCACAGAGGAAAGCTGTTTCACGGTCCAGAAATGAATAGGGTAAGGGACTGAGTCAGGGAGATAGTGACTCCCACGGGTTACGTTACACAATTCATATCGTCAGATTAGATAGTGAGTGAAACTGTTTAGCTAAGATGTGTTATGTAAATATCACTAGTAGCCTACTCTCTCACTATCTTGCTGATAATGGGAGGAATACCTATTTGCGAGTTTCTAGACCTCTGAGACAGAGACAGATATTTCTGCTAGAGGAAAATATTGCCTTATGTCGATTTCTTACTGTTGACAGGCTGTAGGGGCTGTATTCTCGGGAGAATATTCCATCAATTAAACTAAAGTAGGTTGATTTTTTTAGTGAGATATACACTACATGACCAAAAGTATGTGGACACCTGCTCGTTGAACATCTCATTCCAAAGTCTTGATGGAATTGGTATGGAGTTGGTCCCCCCTTTTGCTGCTATAACAGACAGCCCAGACTTCTTCTGGGAAGTCTTTCCACTAGATGTTGGAACATTGCTGTGGGGACTTGCTTCCATTCAGCCACAAGAGCATTAGTGAGGTTGGACACTGATGTTGGGCGATTAGACCCTGGCTCGCAGTCGGCGTTCCAATTCATGCCAAAGGACCTCGATGGGGTTGAGGTCAGGGCTCTGTGCAGGCCAGTCAAGTTCTTCCACACCGATCTCGACAAACCATTTCTGAATGCTTCTACACCTGCATTGATTGCTGTTTGGGGTTTTAGGCTGGGTTTCTGTACAGCACTTTGAGATATCAGCTGATGTACGAAGGGCTATATAAATACATTTGATTTGATTTGAATGGAGCTCGTTTTGTGCATGAGGGCATTGTCATGCTTGAACAGGGAAGGGCCTTCCCCAAACTGTTGCTACAAAGTTGGAAGCACAGAATCGTCTAGAATGTCATTGTATGCTGTAGCATTAAGACTTTCCTTCACTGGAACTAAGGAGTCTGAACCATGAAAGACAGCCCCAGACCATTATTCCTCCTCCACCAAACTTTACAGTTGGCATTACGCATTAAGGCAGGTACTGTTCTCCTGGCATACGACAAACCCAGATTCGTCCGGCTGACTGCCAGATGGTGAACCGTGATTCATCACTTCAGAGAACGCGCTTCCACTGATCAGAGTCCAATGGCAGCGAGCTTTACACCACGCCAGGCGACGGATGGTGATCTTGTATGCGGATGCTCGGCCGTGGAAACCCATTTCAATATGCCCCAGACAAAGAGTTATTGTGCTGACATTGCTTCCAGAGGCTGTTCAGAACTAGATAGTGAGTGTTGCATCCAAGGACAGACGATGGCAGTCTACATGGCAGTCCCGTTCTGTGAGCTTGTGTTGCCTGCCATTTCATGGCTAAGTCATTGTTGCTCCTAGACACGTTTGCATGGCTGTGTGCTTGATTTTATACATCTGTCAGCAATGGGTCTGACTGAAATAGCCCGAATCCACTAATTTGAATGGGTGTCCACATATTTTTGTATATATCGTTTGTTTACGGTTGAAGTATAATTTTACCCAACCCAGTTTCAACCAGCATTTTTTTTCTCCAGCCAGTAGTCTCAGAGTAGGGCAGAAACATAACACCTGGCAGTCTTTGTCGTCCATTGATTGGGTAATGAATGCCCTACAGAGGAAACCAGGAGAAGGGGAAGTCAGCAGCCTCGGTGCCCATGGCAGAGAGCTCTGGATGGGACAGGAAAGCTCAGAGAGTTTCCCTGGGAAGGAAGAACCATGGCCGAGGGGAAAGAGGCTGTTTATGTAATGGAAGGAGAAAGGAGGGAGATGGAGTGGAACAAAAGGAGAAGGGAGAAGAGAGAGGTGAGGGGGATGAGAGAGGACGAAAGGAGAAGGGAGAAGAGAGAGGTGAGGGGGGATGAGAGAGGACGAAAGGAGAAGGGAGAAGTGAGAGGTGAGGGGGGATGAGAGAGGACGAAAGGAGAAGGGAGAAGAGAGAGGTGAGGGGGGATGAGAGAGGACGAAAGGAGAAGGGAGAAGAGAGAGGTGAGGGGGGATGAGAGAGGACGAAAGGGGGGCGGGGGTGCAATGAGTACACACATACAGACGGGTGCTTTAGACATTAGGGGCTGCAGGAACTCTGCAGTGATGGATGGGGCTTGAGTAGAACTGGGAGAAGACAAATGACTAAGGCCTTGTGTGGCCCTCCTAACCCCTCAACACACTGCCAGAGAGAGAGAGCGAGGGAGGGGGCGGGGTTAGTAGAGAGTTAACAAGATAAATAAGTAAAGATAAATAAGATAAATAAGTAAAATATAGTGGGAGTGAGAACCCAGTTGAAGAGAAAATTGAGAAAGATAGACTTTAGTATGTATTAGTCCATTGTACGTGAACATGTACACACATCAGTGGAGGCTGCTGAGGGGAGAACGGCTCATAATAATGTCATCGCATCAGACACCTGGAAACCATGTGTTTGATGTATTTGATAGCATTCCACTGATTCCGCTCCAACCATTATCACGAGCCCGTCCTCCCCAATTAAGGTGCCACCAACCTCCTGTGACACATACACTCACACACACACTTTGCACCATTTATAAGTGTAGGCTTTATAAAAGGTTTTTGGTCTTCCCTGGAAAGTGGATGTGATGCTAGTTATGGTGTGGGAAGGCCATCGCACCAATTCATCTCCCGTTCGTGGAAATGTGAGCAGTCCTGCTAACAAAGTTAATGAAGTACCCATATTTGTTTTTTTTACATTATATACTGTCTGGTATGAAAACGGTAGCCCCTATCTGTAAAAGAAGGTGTCTGCGGAAAGCTGAGTATCTTGGCTACTGATCTGTGCCTTACATTCTTTGGTGTGACTAGACTACTGCCAATGGTATCTGATGATGTATGACTAAATGTCAACATCGACTGTCTGGTATTGTTCACATGTTGTGGAAGCCATCTGATGTGTTTCCAGCTCTAGTCATCAATAATTCACTTAAAGCTTGACAATGAAAGATTACTTTCAAAATAAATTTTAAAAATACTGTTATTTTGTGTGTGCTTGATCTTGTGTATTCTGAACTATGTAACTCCTATCTATCTTCTGATCATTTCCTCATAATCTCCCAGATGTCTTCTTTCCAAATATACCACGTTTTGTCATGTCAGAATCATGAAATGACACATGAATAGCAGTTGTATTTGGGTGTGTCTATTTAGGCAGAAATCAACATTTTCGAAGAGGTTAAATGGTACAAGAATGACTCACACACATGCTTGAACACACGCACAAATGAACACATCTTCTCAGAACCAGAGAATTAAAGGGGCTTGGCTCCCATCGATGATTTCCATTCGTCAGGATGAGTCAGAGGCCTCTGCATGTGTGCTTAAAGTCAACATGTTGATGTGTAACATGTGTCACACGTGCCTGAGTTTGCGTAGGCCTGTGTGATTGTGCTAATTATTATTATCGATAATATTCCCACATTCACACTCTGTTCTAGCCCAGTCCCACCATCTCCCCACTAGCTTACTGGGAACAGTCGAGCCAATTGGGTATGTGGTTCCACAATCACTGAGAATCACCGTTGGAATTTGACCCCGTATGATCAGTCTCTTAGGAAAGCCAACATGGTGTCATTGATAAAACACATAAAGTTCTGCTTTTGTAAAAAGATATGCATCACAAGCCAAGACGCGTGGCACAGTGGTGACTTTCTCATCATAAAGTAACTGTCAACAAGAGTTCTGTTAGTTTTGGAATACCAGAGCCTCCTTGTAGAAGTATTGTAGAAAGTTGTGTTCATTCAGAATGTTGTGACTTCCATTTTGGTACAATGTTGTGGAATACGATTTAAAACACACACACACACACACACACACACACACACACACACACACACACACACACACACACACACAGACACACACACACACACACACACACACACACACACACGCCAAACTGTCTGGGGCTGCAAGGCACAACATTGAAGTAAGACTGATAATTGTTTACGACAGCACTAACCTAATACAACATCTCATGGTGGATGTACTACAATGTATGGTAGTCAGTCAAGCACTGAGCGTGAGTGTGTGAGCCATGCAACATTACATCACTCTTGTTTTTAGTTTTTTTCAGAATTTTAATTTGACTGTTTGCATGTAATCACAGAAAGTTAACAATTTATTCAAATGCAAACATGAAGCATTGCTTTGTCTAAACTGAGCATACAGTCTCTTGTTTTTTTAAAGTCATTTTCTAAATAATTATATTATCTAATTTTTTCAGCGTCTCTTGTTTTTTTCGCAGTCTCTTTGTTTGTAGTCCGTGAGACTAGTCAATAGTCACGGAGGTACGATGGAGGCTGGCTGTTACATCTAGTAGGGCACCTTTGTAGTGGTAGTGTGACAGTGACAGTGACGTCATCATCCGACTCATGTGAGGAGTCCTTTATCTCCAGGTTGAGTTTCTTGAAGAATGATTTGTTCCTTGTGATGTAGTGTCCATACCTCATGGCCGTGATCATTCAGCCTTTGACCTTTGACACAGTGTAGGGTTCTCTGTTGTAGGGCGGTATGAGTCTATTGTGCCATTGTCGGCGATGTAGCATGATACCACCTGGTGGAGGGAGATTATTAGGTGTGGCATCTGCGTTTTTAGTGAGCCTTCATATTTGCCTTGCCTTGTTGTCTCTGGCGGATTTCACAGTTTGTGTCACCTGGGGATAACTGTGGGGATCTTTGTGTACATTTTGCGTTGAAACATCATTTCAGCGTGTGCTGTCTCTGTGGTGCTGTGTGGTGTGGAATGGTACTCACAGAGGAAAGTGTTGAGGTACTGTCTCCATGGAACACCTTGTGTTCCTGCCATGCGGATGGTTTTGCCTAGAGTGCACGTGAACCGTTCTGCTGCAGTGTTAGCCTGCGGCCAGAGGGTGTGATCTTGAGGTGGTGAAACCGTAGGTAGGTTGCAAACTGAGTCATTCGGTCTCTGTTGAACGGAGGGCCGTTGTCTGTTTTAATAACTTGGGGGGATCCCAAACGTGGCTGAGAATACAGCATTGGCTGAGAATACTAATCTACAATGACTAGTAGATACTCTCCTGCACTAACACTATGCCAGAGGGCTTCTGGTATCTCAGCAATTTGGAATAGTTCTGAGTGAGTGACTGGGGCTATCGGCCTGACATGCTAAGCAGTTTCGAACATCGGCCTGTCGGTCTCTGGAGGGAAACCTTTTCTTGGAGGACTGTCTTAGTCTTTACAATGCCCAGATGTCCTTTGTGGGCGAGCTGAAGCACTCCGCTTTGAAGAGCTGATGGCGAGGACCATCCTGTTGCCTCATCGTTGGTTGACACAGTAAGCTCACTCCTAACGTGTTTGTGTCATTCCACTGTAGCAGCGTGTGGTGTGTCATTTGTGATTGTGTGTCGTGTATTGTCTCTGATATGCATTTCGCTACACCAGCAATAACATCTGCTAAACCATGTATGTGACAAATAAAATTGGATTTGATTTGATTTGATATGGGCACTGACATTTTTTAGGGTCTTTCTGTGTCTCTGTTTTGATTTCCTCCTGCGTCATTGCTTTGGGTGTGGCGTTCAGTGCCACGAAATTGACATATTCTTCTGACACTTTCTCTGCTCGTCAGCTGTCTTTGCTGGGAGTGGGTGATGGGACATGTAGTCTGCTCGGTTGTCGGCTCCTTTTCTACATTCGGCTCTGTAGTTGTATGGCTGAAGCCGGAGTCCCCACCTTTCGATCCGAGCAAATGGTTTTGACCTCGGGTTGTTCCTAATCATCTCCCGTGGTTTGTGATCCTTACCAGAGTGAATGGGTTGCCTTATATGTACAGATGGAAGTGTTCACAATTCCATACAATGGCTAGTGCTTCGCGTTCTGTTTGCGAGTAGCGTCTCTCCACGTTACTGAGTGCTTGACTAGCGTACGCAGTGCTGCGTCTCTCTCCCCGGTGTTTCTGGTAGAGCGTGGCACCCAGTCCGACCGGGCTGACGTCCACAATGAACTATGTTTCTTTCTGTGGATCAAAGTATAACAGGGTAGTGTTGCTAGTTAATAAAGCATCTTTTAGCTTTTCCAGGGTTATTTCTGTTCCTCACCCCACTGCCATGGAACATTCTTCTTTGAGAGTTCCCATAGTGGTTCAATGATGGTGGCATAATCCTGGATGAAACATGAGCAGTAATTGGCTCAGTTGAGAAGTTTCTTGATTTCACTTGCATTTTGGAGATTCCTGGCCTGGTGAATAGCTATGACTTTATTTGGAGGTCAGCTGTGATGTTGCCAGCAGTGAAGAGGAACCCAAAGAACTCCAGTCTGGATGTATTGTCCTCACAATTCTTGCAGTTGAGAGTCAGTCCACTCTCCTTGAGCCTCTGGAACACTGCTCTCAGGTTGTTGTCGATGTTAGCTTGTGTTGCTCCATACACAATGATGTCGTTGCTGAGGTCTTTTAACAGCTGCAATGCCTTGGAGTGTCTGACAGATAGCATTCTGGAGCACCTCTGCATCTGAATAGATAACAAAGTTCAAATGCTTATACCTCCTCAGGCCTAGATGAGTGGGGAACGTGGTGATGTACCTGTTTTCGGGCCGTAGTTCAGGTTGGTGATATCCACCTTTTAGATCAAGCGTGGAAAACACTGTGGCTCTGTTGAGCTCATGGATGATGTTGTCCATGGTGAGTGTGATGTTCACTTAGAATGGCTGTATTTGCTTCGCACATGTCTATGCAGATTCTGACCTTGTTTGGGTCCTTGGACTTTGGGGGGGTCAAGATGGGGGAGACCCAGGGTGTAGGGCCTGTCCCCGTCTCGACGATATCATCTGTCTCCAGTGACTGTAGCTCTTCTTCAACCTTCTTTCGGATGTGGAAGGGTACACGCCTGTGTGGTTGGCATATGGGCTGGGCATGGGTGTCTATGTGTAGTTCAACTGGAAATATTTCAGCTTTCCGATTGAAGTTGATTATCTTGATCAGGCGTAGCTTCTCACCTGTTGGGTAGATCACCTTGAATTACATAGAATGGGCTATGAGTGTTCTCATCTCTTGCCTCTACATTGCATGTGAGTCACAGGAGGCTGGTGGCACCTTAATTGGGGAGGCTGGGCTCGTGGAATGTCTGGAGCGGAATAGGTGGAATGAATGGTATCATATACATCAAATGCATGGTTTCCATGGTTTCCAGGTGTTTGTTGCCATTCCATTTGCTCCGTTCCAGCCATTATTATGAGCCGTCCTCCCCTCAGTGGCCTCCACTGACGTGCACCAGCGATGGGCAGTGGGATTGTGGAGTCATATGAAAATATTTATATTTTTGATGGTTTGAGCTGCAGCTATGGCTTCAGTGTATTGAAAACCACCTCGCTGATAATGTTCACTGCAACCGCTGAGTCTATCAGAACTGCTACTCTGTTGTCATAAACAATTATCAGTCTTACTGCACTGTCGTGGCTAAACATTACAGTACATTATTCTCATGAAACAACCTGTACTCAGGGGTAGATGTAACATAGTAAATGTACATCTAGGACACTCCAATTAGTGTGATATGTTATGTATGGAATGTATTCATTTGTGGATGTCCATCATCCATTTCTTACAATATGTTACGAATTGCAATTTGTGCAATATGCAAAATGTGTGAAATGTTACAAATTCCAATTTGTTAACTCTAAAGTTAGCTAAGTGGCTGTCGTTAGCTAATTTAGGGGTTATGGGTTAAGGGTTAAAGTTTTGGATTAGGGCTAGGGGTTAAGGTTAAAGTTTGGATTAAGGTTAGCGTTATGGGGTTAATGTTAGAGTTAGGGAAAGAGTTAGCTAACATGCTAAGTAGTTGCAAAAAATCTAAAAAGTAGTATGTAGTTGCTAATCAGCTAAAATACTAAAGTTGTCCATGATGAGATTTGAACATGCAACCTTTGGGTTGCTAGACATTCGCATTGCACTCTACTTTAGTGTTTGCTTTAAGTAACCTTCTGTCTAGCCTTGTAGAGAACCAGGCTTCCATGGCACAAAACCAGCTAAAAAAAAGTGTGGGAAATCAGTGATGCCTCGCAACACGTCACACTAATAAAATGCCTTGCTAATCAAAGTGTGTCGATGTATGCCGTGTTTGTGGTGAACCGTGTGACTGTAACAGGAACAAACATAACCTTTTGCAGGTGATGGGTTTAGAAAAGATAACAGGACCTGTCACACTGAGTGATGGGTTTAGAAAAGATAACAGGACCTGTCACACAGATGGTGAGTTTAGAAGAGATAATGGGACCTTTCGCGCTGAGTGATGGCTTTAGAAGAGATAATGGGACCTGTCACACTGATTGATGGGTTTAGAAGAGATAACGGGACCTGTCACACTGGTGGTGAGTTTAGAAGAGATAATGGGACCTGTCACACTGAGTGATGAGTTTAGAAGAGATAACATGACCTGTCACACTGAGTGATGGGTTTAGAAGAGATAACGGGACATGTCACACTGAGTGATAGGTTTTCAAAAGCATTATGTGGCTCTTGCCAGTGCCAATGACGTCGAAAGAATCGTCTGTTTTTTGAGAGAACAAATTCTAGAAAAAGATGTGCCACAATTGTCTCGACCCCTAGTAGTACCAAAAGTGTGTCTATTCAGGAAATCACCAAGAGTCCGGCTAGACGAGGCCTATTCAGGGACCCAGCAACAGACAACCAACCACCAGATATAGGAATTCAACTATCAGTTGTTGGTTTTCATAAATTACAACAGTGAAAGTAAGTGCTCTAACTTCTAACAAAATAGCTATCTAGAGCTACGCTATCTACAGGTAATCTATCTACAGCTAAGCCTTCCTCTCTACAGCTAAGCTATCCTCTCTACAGCTAAGCTATCCTCTCTACAGCTACACTATCTACAGGTAATCTATTTACAGCTAAGCTATCCTATCTACAGCTACGCTATCTACAGGTAATCTATCTACAGCTAAGCAATCCTCTCTACAGCTAAGCTATCCTCTCTACAGCTAAGCTATCCTCTCTACAGATAAGCTATCCTATCTACAGCTACGCTATCTACAGGTGATCTATCTACAGCTAAGCTATCCTCTCTACAGCTAAGATATCCTCTCTACAGCTAAGCTATCGACAGGTAATCTATCTACAGCTAAGCTATCCTCTCTACAGCTAAGCTATCGACAGGTAATCTATCTACAGCTAAGCTATCCTCTCTACAGCTAAGCTATCGACAGGTAATATATCTACAGCTAAGCTATCCTCTCTACAGCTAAGCTATCCTCTCTACAGCTACACTATCTACAGGTAATCTATTTACAGCTAAGCTATCCTATCTACAGCTACGCTATCTACAGGTAATCTATCTACAGCTAAGCTATCCTCTCTACAGCTAAGCTATCCTCTCTACAGCTAAGATATCCTCTCTACAGCTAAGCTATCCTATCTACAGCTACGCTATCTACAGGTGATCTATCTACAGCTAAGCTATCCTCTCTACAGCTAAGATATCCTCTCTACAGCTAAGCTATCGACAGGTCATCTATCTACAGCTAAGCTATCCTCTCTACAGCTAAGCTATCGACAGGTAATCTATCTACAGCTAAGCTATCCTCTCTACAGCTAAGCTAACGACAGGTAATATATCTACAGCTAAGCTATCCTCTCTACAGCTAAGCTATCGACAGGTAATCTATCTACAGCTAAGCTATCCTCTCTACAGCTAAGCTATCGACAGGTAATCTATCTACAGCTAAGCTATCCTCTCTACAGCTACGCTATCCTAGCTACAGCTAAGCTATCCTCTCTACAGCTACGCTATCCTTATCTACAGCTACGTTATCCTTATCTACAGCTACGTTATCCTTATCTACAGCTACGCTATCATATCTACAGCTATGCTATCCTATCTACAGCTACGCTATCTACAGGTAATCTATCCTCTCTACAGCTACGCTATCCTCTCTACTGCTACGCTATCCTATCTACAGCTACGCTATCCTATCTACAGCTACGTTATCTACAGCTAGGCTATCTAAAGCTTTTGGCAAATGACCATGTAGCTACAGGTGAACTTTTGTTTGATTGTTGGTTTGTTTGTTTGTTTATTATCCCAGTTATTTTATCATTACACTCTTTTTAGACTTATCATATAGGATGAAAATAGTGTTGCACAAGTCCTACAGGCTCACATTTGTAGGCTACATTTAATAATATCTTCAGTTGATCATAGTGACAATTGTAGCCTAGATAATTTATACCTAGTTTGTTTTTTTCCCTTGGCAAATTGCAAATGTGTTGCATAACCCACGACGACCGTCTCAGATATTAAAACCGTATTTTCCTTTTATTAAAGGTCACTGTTACAACTACTTCTGGTACAAAGTCACAGATACTTAGAGGTCCTTTGGAAAGAACTGGTTTATGTCTTTAAGGTAATCGGCCCAGAGAAATACCAAAGTATTTGACGCAAGAACTGCAAACACCATGAGCGCCTCACAAAATAACTCATCCAAATCAAGGGGCCATGTCCAATTTGACATAGCACAGAACGTCAGCTGGACCATTGGAGAGCAGACAGATCTCATGCAGCGATTAGTTAAAGGCCGTGAGCTGAAGCCAGAGTCTGGAAAGCACTCAATCTAGATAGATCTAGGTAGATCTGAGGACCATATAATAGGTGTATTTCTTTTTCAGAAGGTGTTTGCTTTGACACCTGGCAGGTTCTACCCTTACCAGAACTTCCAAATAAACCTGTTTCACAAATTGGACTATGAGGAACGTTGTGGATCAGCAACCACATGCAGTCTCATACTGTACAGTCTGATGTTATCTGAAACTCTATCAAGCTGTCTTCCATGGTACAGGATAAGTGAATGTTATCTTGTGCTGTCCCTCCCTGCTCTTCCATATGCCTGCATGTAGGACTCAAGGTCTTGGGGTGGTCCGTAGTTGACTACATGATGAACACCCTTAAAGGCTTGCCCCATTCCCAGGGCTGAAGTAGCCATCACAACTCTGAGTTTAGATGACTCATCTTTCAAGGCTGTGATGATGTGCAGTTGTATGTGCTCGGGTGTCTCTCTGTCAAGTGTCTAGGTGAAGCAGGTAAGGTGAAATACAAGACAACTTCCAACGAACACACACTCACAAAAACAAGGGGGGAACACAAAAGGGTTAAATAGGGAACGTATAATTATGGAATGGAAACCAGGTGTGTACAATGAAGACAAAACAAATGGAAAATGAAAAGTGGATTGATGGCGATTAAAAACGGCGCCCACACAAGGAGAGGGACCAACTTCGACAGAAGTCGTGACACTCTCTCAGGGAAAAACATGTTGAAAAGCCTGTTTTCCAGTGAGTCCTCTGCTCCTGCTGAGTGCAGAGATTCCTGCCCTCAAAAAAAATCTTAATTTCTCTTACAGCATATGACCTTAGGGTCTGAGGCTCCTTTGATTCCAACTCTGTGAGCAACCATAAAACTTCTTTACAGGGTCATTAGACACCTTCTTCACTGCCAGTCTGATGTTGCCCCTGTCAGGACTTTTCACCAGCTCAACCCATTGCTGCATGCCCTCGTGCTTCATTATGCTCTTATTGTAGTCTTGAAAGCTGTAGCTGTGAAGGCCAAAACAGGAACAGGAACTGGTAGGATTGACCGCAGCTCGCCAACCATTCCACAACACTTCCGAAAAAAGCAGCCTCCTACCCCTGTGCCGTACCCCTTTATAGGAAATGGGATAAAAACAACAAAATATGCATTAGTTGTCATAATAAAGGACTAAATCAAACTGGTTCAATGACAACATTGTCATATTGAAGGTAGACTGTGGCCTTTGTGTTAATTTAAAGGAGTGTTATTTTAAAAGATCCAACATAATTTAAAACAAGGGATACATATACTAAAATGCACAAACACAACTGATCAAAGAATTAGCAGGTTTCACGCGTTAGACACTCATTTTTGTATTGTCAAATAATATCAGGTCTGTGGTATTTCAACTGTAACTAGTGCCTGCAACCTGGGGCAGGTTTTCGTCAACCTTCCAGGGTAGTGATAAACAGCACAGGAATTAAATCATAAACATCTATTTGTCACATCTTTACTAATGCTGCAGAAATGTGCTCTAAAGCAGTATCCAGATCCATCGGATATAGTGATCACAATATAATAGCCATATCTAGGAAAACGAAAGTCCCAAAAATCTAGGCCTAATATAGTGCCGCTGATCGGCACCGTAAACTGAGAAATCATGTGACTAAACTGAACAAAAAGAGGAAGAAAATGGACTATGAAACAAATATAAATTAGGTAAAGAATGATAGTAAAAATCTTTGGAGCACCTTAAATGACATGTTGGACAAAAAGGCAAACTAGGCACCATCATTCATTGAATCAGATGTCTCATTCATCACAAAACCCACTGATATTGCCAACTACTTGTAATGATTTTTTTCTTTGGGAAGATTAGCAAATTTAGGCATGGCATGCCAACAACAAATACTGAATCTACATATTCATGCATAACTAACCAAATGATGAAAGAAAATAATTGTAATTTTGAATTCCGTAAAGTGAGTGTGGAAGAGGTGAACAAATGATTGTTGTCTATCAACAATGACAAGCCACCTGGGTCTGAAAACGTGGATGGAAAATGACAGGATGATAAGCGGACAATATTGCCAGTCCTATTAGCCATCTCTTCAATCTAAGCCTACAGGAAAGTGTGTGACCTCAGGCAGGGAGGGAAACAAAAAGTATTTCCGCTTCCCAAGAATAGCAAAGCATCACGGTATGGCAACAGTACCATCCTCGATCGCATGGCGCTACAGAGGGTTGTGCGGACAGCCCACCACATCACTAGAGCTTCCTGCCAACCAGGATCTCTATTTCAGGAGGTGTGAAAGGAAGGCCCGGAAAATTGTTAATGACTCCAGCCACCCAAGCCATAGGCTGTTCTCTCTGCTTCAGCACAGCAAGAGGTACCTGTGTATCAAGTCTGACACCAAGAGGCTCATGAACAGTTGAACAGCTTCTATCCCCAGGCCATAAGACTGCTATTTTTGTGCATGGTCTAAATGCACACTCACGGGACTCTACACACTCACTCACACTGACACTCCAACACAAACATAACATGCACACACATTTATACTGACTCTACACACACGCACACGTACTCACATACAATCATCATGTACGGTACTACTACTCTGATAATCATATATCCTGATACCTAGACACCATACCCTTATACATACAGGGCATTCTGAAAGAATTCAGACCCCTTGAATTTTTCCACATTTTGTTAAAAATCCCCTCATAAATCTAAACACAATACCCCATAATGACAAAGCAAAAAACAGGTTAACAGAAAGTGTTGCAAATTTATTAAAATGGCAAACTGAAATAGCACATTTACATATGTTTTCAGACCCTTTAGTCAGTACTTTGTTGAAGCACCTTTGGCAGTAATTAAATCAAGTTCTCATTTTATTTGTCACATGCAACAAATACAACAGGTGTAGACCTTGGCGTGAACTGTTTACTTACAAGCCCTTAACAAACAGTGCAGTTCAAGAAATAGAGTTATGAAAATACTTTAATAAATAAACTAAAGTAAAAAAAATCTGATCAAATCAGAAAGTAACTCAAGAAAATTGCATAATATTAATAAAGATATATTCCGTTTTTTTTCGTACCGAGTCAATGTGGGGGGGGTCAATGTAAATAGTCCAGGTGGCCATTTGATTCATTGTTCAGTAGTCTTATGGCTTGGGGGGTAGAAGCTGTTAAGGAGCCTTTTGATCCTAGATTTGGCGCTCCGGTACCGCTTGCCATGCGGTAGCAGATTAAACAGTCTATGACTTGGGTGACTGGGGTCTTTGACAATTTTTAGGGCCTTCCTCGGGCATCGCCTATTATATAGGTCCTGGATGTCAGGATGTACTGGGCAGTACGCATTACCCTCTGTAGCGCCTTACGGCCATACCAGGAGGTGATGCAACCAGTCAGGACGCTCTCGATGGTGCAGCTGTATAATTTTCTGAGAATCTGGGGACCAATGCCAAATCTTTTCAGTCTCCTAAAGGTGGAAACGATGTTGTCGTGCCCTCTTCACAACAGTCTTGTTGTGTTTGGACTATGCTAGTTCGTTGGTGATGTGGACACCAAGGAACTTGAAACTCTCGACCCACTCCACTTCTGCCGCGTCAATGCTAATGGGAGCTTGTTCTGCCCTCCTTTTCCTATAGTCTACGATCAGCTCCTTTGTCTTGCTCACATTCGCATGCTTTGGTGTTGCTTGCCTCGCAGCGCGTATTAAAGGCATTTAGCTCATCCAGTAGGCTTGCGTCACTGGGCAGCTCGCATCTGGGTTTCCCTTTTTAGTCTGTAATAGTTTTCAAGCCCTGCCACATCCGTCGAGCATCAGAGCCGGTGTAGTAGGATTAAATCTTAGTCATGTATTGATGCTTTGCCTGTCTGATGGTTTGTCTGAGGGCATAGCGGGATTTCTTATAAGCGTCCGGATTAGAATCCCGTTCCTTGAAAGCGGGAGCTCTAGCCTTTAGCTCGGTGCTGATGTTGCCTGTAATCTATGGCTTCTGGTTGGGATATGTACGTACGGTCACTGTGGGGATGATGTCATCGATGCACTTATTGATGAAGCCAGTGACTGAGGTGCTATACGCCTCAATGCCATTGGATGAATCCCAGAACATATTCAAGTCTGTGCTAGTAAAACTATCCTGTAGTGTAGTCCTTTTGCTTGTAAGCAGGACTCGGTAGGATAGAATTATGGCCAGAGTTACCAAATGGAGGGCAAGGGAGTGCTTTGTATGTGTCTCTGTGTGTGGAGTAAAGGTGGTGGAGAGTTTTTTTCCCTCTGGTTGCACATGTGACCTGCTGGTAGAAATGATGTAAAACAAATTAAGTTGGTCTGCTTTAAAGTCCCCAGCCACTAGGAGCGCCGCTTCTAGATGAGCATTTTCTCATATAACAGCTCGTTGAGAGCAGTCTTAGTGCCAGCATCAGTTAGTGGTGGTAAATGGAAGGCTACGAATATAATAGATGATAACTCTCTTGGTAGATAGTGTTGTCTACAGTTCATCATGAGGTATTCTACCTCAGGCAAGCAATACTTTGACACATCTTTAATATTAGACATTGCACACCAGCAGTTATTGACAAATATACACCCCCACCCCTTGTCTTACCAGACGTAGCTGCTCTTCCCTGCTGATTCACGTAGAAGCCAGCCAGCTCTATATTATCCATGTTGTTGTTTAGCTGTGTCTCTGTGAAACTTAAGCTATTGCAGTTTTTAATGTCCCAGTGGTAGGATAGTCTTAATCATAGATTGTCCAGTTTGTTTTCCAATGAGTGCATGTTGGCCAATAATACGGAGGGTATTATCTGTCTTTTCTTCATGCTGATGACGGGGATTTGGGCCTTGTCTTGACAAAGCAGTATATCTTTGGCGTGAGACTCATGAAAAAAACATTTGTCCAGTTCGGGGTGAGTAATTGCTGTTCTGATGTCCAGAAGCTATTTTCAGTCATAAGAGATGGTAGCAGCAACATCATTTGCAAAATGAGTTACAAACAATTCAAAAAACAAACAAACAAAATAGCACAGTTGGATAGGAGCCCGTAAAACAGCAGCCATCCCCTCTGGTCTCGTTGTCCTGTTGGAAGATTACAGCTTTGAGTCTTCATGTATTTGGGGAATTTCTCCCATTCTTCTCTGCAGATCCGCTCAAGCTCTGTCAAGTTGGATGGGGTGCATCACTGCCCAGCTATTTTCAGGTCTCTCCAGAGATGTTCGATCGGGTTCAAGTCCAGGCTCTGGCTGGGCCACTCAAGCATATTCAGAGACTTGTTCCGAAGCCGATTCCTGCCTTGTCTTGGCTGTGGGCTTAGTGTCACTGTCCTGTTGAAAGGTGAACCTTCGCCCCCAGTCTGAGGTCCTGACCACTCTGGAGCAAGTTTTCATCAAGGATCTCTCTGTACTTTGCTCTGTTCATTAATCTCCCAGTCCCTGTAATTGAAAAACATCCCCACAGCATGATCCTGCCACCACCATGCTTCACCGGAGTGATGGTACCAGGTTTCCTCCAGACTTGACACTTGGCATTCAGGCCACTCTTGGTTTGATCAGACCAGAACATTTTGTTTCCCATGGTCTGAGTCTTCAGGTGTCTTTTGGAAAACTTTGAGTGGGCTGTCGTGCCTTTTACTGAAGAGTGGCTTCCGTCTGGCCACTCTACCATTAAGGCCTGATTGGTAGAGTGCTGCAGAGTTGGTTGTCCTTCTGGAATGTTCTCCCACCTCCACAATGGAACTTTGGAGCTCTGTCAGAGTCATCATTGGGTTCTTGGTCCAAGGCCCTTCTCCCACGATTGCTCATTTTGGCCGGGGAGCCAGCTCTAGGAAGAGTGTTTGTAGTTCCAAACGTTTTCAATTTAAGAATGATGGAGGCCACTGTGTTATTAGGGACCTTTTAATGCAGCAGACATGTTTTGGTACCCTTCCCCAGTTCTGTGCCTCGACACAATCTTGTCTCGGAGCTCTATGGATAATTCCTTCAACCTCGTGGCTTGGTTTTTACTCTGACATGCACTGTCAACTGTGGGACCTTATATTGACAGGTGTGTGCCTTTCCAAATCATGTCCAAAGAATTAAATTTACCACAGATGGACTCTGATCAAGTTTTAGAAACAACTCAAGGATGATCAATGGCAACAGGATGCACCTTAGCTCAATTTCGAGTCTCATAGCAAAGGGTCTGAATAATTATGCAAATAAGCTATTTCATTTGCAAAAAAATCTTTAAAAAAAATTCACTTTGTTATTATGTGGTATTATTGTGTGTAGATTGGTGAGGGTGAATTTTTTTTAAAAATCAATTTTAGAATGAGGCTATAACTTTACAAAATGTGAAAAAGTCAAGGGGTCTGAATACTTGCCGAATGCACTGTATCTACCTCTATCATTCCAGTATCCCTGCACATTGTAAATATGGTTTTGGAACAGACCTTGTATATAGCTTCTTACTTTCTTGTGTTCTTCTTCCTTATTTATTGTGTGTTTTTGTTCTACCTTATGTAATTTTAGGGCTACATTGATTTTGATTACTGCATTGTTTGGTTTGGAGCTTGCGTGAAAGCATTTCACTGTACTTGTGCGCGTGACATTTAAAGCTTGAAACTTCACAAACTGTGACTTTTCTAAACTTCTCAGTGAACATCACATCCCCCTCTGCTTTGTCTTTCTTCAGCCTGCATGTGAACATACTGCTGTTGGTATCCTACTGTTAGTAACACAAAAACCCCAGATAAACAGACTACTGAGAACTGGTGAAACGTTCATGATGTGGAATAAATGACAACAAATTGCAAAGAACAGTGTGATATGAAAAAAAGGTCCTTGTCTGCACTTTGAAGTGTTTACAGCTACTTTGAACAACGTGCCTCTGTTTCTGTTGTGATCGCTATTGCGTCATATACAGCAACGATGGCCCTTTACATGATAACCCCATACGGTTCTATTGTAACACATGAATTAGTGCAGTTAGCTTCAGGGTTGAACTTGTCAATAGAAAGCTAGTAGAGCAACTAATCAGAACACCACATGTTTAGTTTGGTGAATGAAGGAAGTCTAGGGTTTATCTTCAAAACACTTGATTTGCTAGATACATCACAAAAGCCAATTAAAAACTCAAAATACTTCCTCTACGTTGATATTGACAATTTGTACAGATTTTTTTATTTTTGTATTATTATTTTATTGTGTGTATTCTATTTTATCCTTCCAGCATCTCAGAAAGTTTTTGAAAGTTTTTTGCTGCCTGAAATTGCTTTGGTAAATAGGCTAGCAGTCTTCAAAGACATCATCTTTTACTGCATTAGTGAGGCTAGACTGACTCTAGTTATTCGGAGGGTACATGTCATTAGAAGAGACAGTTGATTGGACCGTGGTATTGTGAGGATGGATCCCAGAGTGGTAGTTGCGAAAGTCAACAGACTTTGATCTTTCAAACTCCTCTCATGTGTCTTTTATTCCAAGTCCAATATTGAGTCACATAAAGGCCTAGAGTAGCCTTCAGTGCCTCGTCTAATTGCCTGTACCAATTTCAGTTAGGTTGCTCAAGTCGTATTAATACCCACAATTCAAATCAAAATCAAATCAAATCAAATGTATTTATGTAGCCCTTCGTACATCAGCTGATATCTCAAAGTGCTGTACAGAAACCCAGCCTAAAACCCCAAACAGCAAGCAATGCAGGTGTAGAAGCACGGTGGCTAGGAAAAACTCCCTAGAAAGGCCAAAACCTAGGAAGAAACCTAGAGAGAAACCAGGCTATGTGGGGTGGCCAGTCCTCTTCTGGCTGTGCCAGGTGGAGATTATAACAGAACATGGCCAAGATGTTCAAATGTTCATAAATGACCAGCATGGTCCAATAATAATAAGGCAGAACAGTTGAAACTGGAGCAGCAGCACGGCCAGGTGGACTGGGGACAGCAAGGAGTCATCATGTCAGGTAGTCCTGAGGCATTGTCCTAGGGCTCAGGTCCTCCGAGAGAGAGAAAGAAAGAGAGAAAGAGAGAATTAGAGAGAGCACACTTAAATTCACACAGGACACCGAATAGGACAGGAGAAGTACTCCAGATATAACAAACTGACCCTAGCCCCCCGACACATAAACTACTGCAGCATAAATACTGGAGGCTGAGACAGGAGGGGTCAGGAGACACTGTGGCCCCATCCGAGGACACCCCCGGACAGGGCCAAACAGGAAGGATATAACCCCACCCACTTTGCCAAAGCACAGCCCCCACACCACTAGAGGGATATCTTCAACCACCAACATACCATCCTGAGACAAGGCTGAGTATAGCCCACAAAGATCTCCGCCACGGCACAACCCAAAGGGGGGGGGGGCGCCGCCGCCAACCCAGACAGGATGACCACATCAGTGACTCAACCCACTCAGGTGTCCTTGAAATTCCAGTGTTATTGTAGGATTTCTGTATAGGAGGGGAATTACATTATACGACCAGTTAGCTGGTTACTCATGGTATTAGCTGGTTACTCATGGTATTAGCTGGTTACTCATGGTATTAGCTGGTTACTCATGGTATTAGCTGGGTACTCATGGTATTAGCTGGTTACTCATGGTATTAGCTGGTTACTCATGGTATTAGCTGGGTACTCATGGTATTAGCTGGGTACTCATGGTATTAGCTGGGTACTCATGGTAATGTGACATTTATCACCAGAGCAGACTCTTCATTAGGGGGCACTGCGCAGTGGCAGTTTTGTTGTTTAAACTCGTCCGTTTTTGTTGCTTTGTTCAACAGTGTTTTATGTTGCATCGGATTAACAATTAGGCTACAGCAGAGTGACATGGAGTGCTGGTACCTGAAACAGCACTCAAAACTTTTGAGAAAGTTGGCGCAACCACACATCCGTTATAGCAGAAACTATCTTTTACAATGTAACAATTCGCATTGGGGAGAATGGATCAAAGGGGACATAACTGCAGAGATGGTGAGACAAAACAGTCCGGGAGAAGGATTACTAAGAGGAAAGCAGGAAAGGAGGTGTGTCCAGAGGTTGAGGAGGAACAAAACAAAGATTCCGCTTCCAACTGTCCTGCTCTCCAATGTCCAAACACTGAAGGGGAAAATGGACGAATTGCGGGCAAACTCACGGTATCTATATGAATACAGGAAGGTATTTTTTAAAACAAGGGCTGTCGGAGGTGGGGCCCGACTCTGAAGTCACCCCAGACAGATTCACTAGTACTCGGATGGACAGAGACAAGTGAGGCTGCTGGTAAGGAGCACTGAGGGGGAGTCTGTGTTCTGATAAATGATAGATGGTGTAAACCTACGATTGTCAGGTAAAAAATAAATAAATCTGCACTCCTGATATAGAGCTACTGTCAGTGTCACTGCACCCGTTCTTCCTGCCCCGTGAATTCACCATGCTTTTTATATCTGTTGTTAATATCCATCCAAGAGCAAAGAGTGTCAAGGTGAACAAAGAGATAAAAAAGGCGAGATACAAGGATAAGGTTCAACAGACACTATCATAGGGAGATTCTCCAGGACAAGGATAAGGTGCAACAGACACTATCGTAGGGAGATTCTCCAGGACAAGGATAAGGTGCAACAGACACTATCATAGGGAGATTCTCCAGGACAAGGATAAGGTGCAACAGACACTATCGTAGGGAGATTTTCCAGGACAAGGATAAGGTGCTACAGACACTATCGTAGGGAGATTCTCCAGGACAAGGATAAGGTGCAACAGACACTATCGTAGGGAGATTCTCCAGGACAAGGATAAGGTGCAACAGACACTATCGTAGGGAGATTCTCCAGGACAAGGATAAGGTGCAACAGACACTATCATAGGGAGATTCTCCAGGACAAGGATAAGGTGCAACAGACACTATCATAGGGAGATTCTCCAGGACAAGGATAAGGTGCAACAGACACTATCATAGGGAGATTCTCCAGGACAAGGATAAGGTGCAACAGACACTATCATAGGGAGATTCTCCAGGACAAGGATAAGGTGCAACAGACACTATAATAGGGAGATTCTCCAGGACAAGGATAAGGTGCAACAGACACTATCGTAGGGAGATTCTCCAGGACAAGGATAAGGTGCAACAGACACTATCATAGGGAGATTCTCCAGGACAAGGATAAGGTGCAACAGACACTATCATAGGGAGATTCTCCAGGACAAGGATAAGGTGCAACAGACACTATCATAGGGAGATTCTCCAGGACAAGGATAAGGTGCAACAGACACTAGCATAGGGAGATTCTCCAGGACAAGGATAAGGTGCAACAGACACTATCATAGGGAGATTCTCCAGGGCAAGGATAAGGTGCAACAGACACTATTATTCACCTGCTTTGAAGGAAGGGGCGCCCCGGCTCCCCCAGCCTATCTAGAGGAGGATGTCATAGCAACCGAGAGTGCGCTTGTAATCAATGAGGACGTTGTACAAAGAGTGTTGGAAAGCACTGGAGCACGGAAGAGACCGGGGCCGGATAACATAAGTGGTTGTGAGCTGAAACACTGTTGCACTCAGCTAAGCAGTGTGTTCTGCCTTCTCAACCAGCAGTCCCTGGATACACTGGAAATGCAATCCCTGTGAAAAAAAATCTATTGTCATACCTGTCCCAAAAACCTCTCATCCATCTGCATCAAATGATTATAGACCTGTCGCTCTGACCTCTCTCTTGATTAAATCTCTTGACAAGATCATCAAGGCAGAGATAATCAACACCACCAAACACCTGCTTGACCCCCTCCAATTTGCATACCGGTCAGGGAGAGGGACAGATGATGCCATCCTCTCGCTCTTACATCTGGTGTACATGCATTTGGAGGGCACTAAAACCCATGTGCGTATCATGTTCCCAGATTTATCCTCTGTATTTAACACAATCAATACGTCTGTCCTTGCGAACAGACTTCGGAATTGATGCTACTGTATGCTTATCACATGGATCACCAACTTCCTAACTAATAGGTATTAGCAGGTAGATGTTGGCAATACACTCGGAAGAGTGCACTACTTCAGTTGGAACCCCACAGGGGTTCTTTCACCAGTACTATACCTACTGTATCCAGACAGCTGCCGGAGCCGGTTCCCACTTGATCAAATATGCTGACGAAACTGCTTTGGTCAGTCTCCTCGAAGAGGAGCATATCGATTGCGCAACCAGGGGTGGAAAGACCTTGGATCATTGTTACTCTAACTTTTGCGACGCATATAAGGCCCTGCCCCGCCCCCCTTTCGGAAAAGCTGACCACGACTCCATTTTGTTGATCCCTGCCTACAGACAGAAACTAAAACAAGAGGCTCCCACGCTGAGGTCTGTCCAACGCTGGTCCGACCAAGCTGACTCCACACTCCAAGACTGCTTCCATCACGTGGACTGGGACATGTTTCGTATTGCGTCAGACAACAACATTGACGAATACGCTGATTCGGTGTGCGAGTTCATTAGAACGTGCGTTGAAGATGTCGTTCCCATAGCAACGATTAAAACATTCCCTAACCAGAAACCGTGGATTGATGGCAGCATTCGTGTGAAACTGAAAGCGCGAACCACTGCTTTTAATCAGGGCAAGGTGTCTGGTAACATGACCGAATACAAACAGTGCAGCTATTCCCTCCGCAAGGCTATCAAACAAGCTAAGCGTCAGTACAGAGACAAAGTAGAATCTCAATTCAACGGCTCAGACACAAGAGGCATGTGGCAGGGTCTACAGTCAATCACGGACTACAGGAAGAAATCCAGCCCAGTCACGGACCAGGATGTCCTGCTCCCAGGCAGACTAAATAACTTTTTTGCCCGCTTTGAGGACAATACAGTGCCACTGACACGGCCTGCAACGAAAACTTGTGGTCTCTCCTTCACTGCAGCCGAGGTGAGTAAGACATTTAAACGTGTTAACCCTCGCAAGGCTGCAGGCCCAGACGGCATCCCCAGCCGCGCCCTCAGAGCATGCGCAGACCAGCTGGCCGGTGTGTTTACGGACATATTCAATCAATCCCTATACCAGTCTGCTGTTCCCACATGCTTCAAGAGGGCCACCATTGTTCCTGTTCCCAAGAAAGCTAAGGTAACTGAGCTAAACGACTACCGCCCGTAGCACTCACTTCCGTCATCATGAAGTGCTTTGAGAGACTAGTCAAGGACCATATCACCTCCACCCTACCTGACACCCTAGACCCACTCCAATTTGCTTACCGCCCAAATAGGTCCACAGACGATGCAATCTCAACCACACTGCACACTGCCCTAACCCATCTGGACAAGAGGAATACCTATGTGAGAATGCTGTTCATTGACTACAGCTCGGCATTCAACACCATAGTACCCTCCAAGCTCGTCATCAAGCTCGAGACCCTGGGTCTCGACCCCGCCCTGTGCAACTGGGTACTGGACTTCCTGACGGGCCGCCCCCAGGTGGTGAGGGTAGGCAACAACATCTCCTCCCCGCTGATCCTCAACACTGGGGCCCCACAAGGGTGCGTTCTGAGCCCTCTCCTGTACTCCCTGTTCACCCACGACTGCGTGGCCACGCACGCCTCCAACTCAATCATCAAGTTTGCGGACGACACAACAGTGGTAGGCTTGATTACCAACAACGACGAGACGGCCTACAGGGAGGAGGTGAGGGCCCTCGGAGTGTGGTGTCAGGAAAATAACCTCACACTCAACGTCAACAAAACTAAGGAGATGATTGTGGACTTCAGGAAACAGCAGAGGGAACACCCCCCTATCCACATCGATGGAACAGTAGTGGAGAGGGTAGCAAGTTTTAAGTTCCTCGGCATACACATCACAGACAAACTGAATTGGTCCACTCACACAGACAGCATTGTGAAGAAGGCGCAGCAGCGCCTCTTCAACCTCAGGAGGCTGAAGAAATTCGGCTTGTCACCAAAAGCACTCACAAACTTCTACAGATGCACAATCGAGAGCATCCTGGCGGGCTGTATCACCGCCTGGTACGGCAACTGCTCCGCCCTCAACCGTAAGGCTCTCCAGAGGGTAGTGAGGTCTGCACAACGCATCACCGGGGGCAAACTACCTGCCCTCCAGGACACCTACACCACCCGATGTCACAGGAAGGCCATAAAGATCATCAAGGACATCAACCACCCGAGCCACTGCCTGTTCACCCCGCTATCATCCAGAAGGCGAGGTCAGTACAGGTGCATCAAAGCTGGGACCGAGAGACTGAAAAACAGCTTCTATCTCAAGGCTATCAGACTGTTAAACAGCCACCACTAACATTGAGTGGCTGCTGCCAACACACTGACACTGACTCAACTCCAGCCACTTTAATAATGGGAATTGATGGGAAATGATATAAATATATCACTAGCCACTTTAAACAATGCTACCTTATATAATGTTACTTACCCTACATTATTCATCTCATAGGCATACGTATATACTGTACTCTATATCATCGACTGTATCCTTATGTAATACATGTATCACTAGCCACTTTAACTATGCCACTTTGTTTACATACTCATCTCATATGTATATACTGTACTCGATACAATCTACTGTATCTGCCTATGCTGCTCTGTACCATCACTCATTCATATATCCTTATGTACATATTCTTTATCCCCTCACACTGTGTACAAGACAGTAGTTTTGAAATTGTTAGTTAGATTACTTGTTGGTTATTACTGCATTGTCGGAACTAGAAGCACAAGCATTTCGCTACACTCGCATTAACATCTGCTAACCATGTGTATGTGACAAATAAAATTTGATTTGATTTGAAAAAAAGACCGAGCACGGACCGGCTCTGAATGATTTTACTGTTTGCTGTGAGTCCTCCCATCTAAAATTAAATGTACCAAAAACAAAGGACAAGTTTATTGACTTTCGAAGGAACACTACCATGTACACACCATCACTGATAAAAGGTGAGCCCATTGAAATAGTGGAGGAGTACAAACACCTAGTCATTGACAACAAGCTGTCCTGGGATCAGTGTACTGAGAAGAAAGGCCAACAGCGGCTGTATTTCCTACGGAAACTTCACTTTTTTAATGTCAATCTAACCATCATTGTTCTCTATTACAAATCATTCATTGAGAGCCTTCTGTCTGTCCAACTGCTTGACCTGCTGGTTTGAGAATATCAAGGTTGTACAGGAAAACAGTTTTGGCAAGATAGTCAGGAGTTTCGGAAAAATAATGGGGCAGCAACAGCAAGAGGTGTCATCTCTCTACCTGGGCAGAGCCCTCCATAAGCCGAAT
The DNA here is from genome assembly GCF_045791955.1 of Oncorhynchus clarkii lewisi. Taxonomy (NCBI): domain Eukaryota; kingdom Metazoa; phylum Chordata; class Actinopteri; order Salmoniformes; family Salmonidae; genus Oncorhynchus; species Oncorhynchus clarkii. The sequence goes on along the minus strand of NC_092162.1, from coordinate 8,831,572 downwards.
ATAATAGCAGTTCACCCTTACCATCCACTCCATCCCCAAACCCAGCTCCTTACCTCTGTCTGCAAATACAGAGTACCTAAGATAAGAAAAGAAAATAGGGCCAAGTACTCCATTATTCTGAATACAATTCTGGAACTTAGCAAAATCTTGGACGAGTTGCGATTCAGCTCTTGCACTTTACATTGACATTGAAACCCAGCCTACTGAACTTTAGTCTGACATTGAAACCCAGCCTACTGCACTTTACGAACATATTGAAACCCAGCCTACTGCACTTTAGTCTGACATTGAAACCCAGCCTACTGCACTTTAGTCTGACATTGAAACCCAGCCTACTGAACTTTAGTCTGACATTGAAACCCAGCCTACTGCACTTTACACTGACATTGAAACCCAGCCTACTGCACTTTACACTGACATTGAAACCCAGCCTACTGCACTTTACACTGACATTGAAACCCAGCCTACTGCACTTTACACTGACATTGAAACCCAGCCTACTGAACTTTAGTCTGACATTGAAACCCAGCGTACTGCACTTTACGAACATATTGAAACCCAGCCTACTGCACTTTAGTCTGACATTGAAACCCAGTCTACTGCACTTTACGAACATATTGAAACCCAGCCTACTGCACTTTACTCTGACATTGAAACCCAGTCTACTGCACTTTACTCTGACATTGAAACCCAGCCTACTGAACTTTAGTCTGACATTGAAACCCAGTCTACTGCACTTTACTCTGACATTGAAACCCAGCCTACTGAACTTTAGTCTGACATTGAAACCCAGTCTACTGCACTTTACGAACATATTGAAACCCAGCCTACTGCACTTTACTCTGACATTGAAACCCAGCCTACTGCACTTTACGAACATATTGAAACCCAGCCTACTGCACTTTACTCTGGCATTGAAACCCAGCCTACTGCACTTTACGAACATATTGAAACCCAGCCTACTGCACTTTACTCTGACATTGTAACCCAGCCTACTGCACTTTACTCTGACATTGAAACCCAGCCTACTGAACTTTACTAACATATTGAAACCCAGCCTACTGCACTTTACTCTGACATTGTAACCCAGCCTACTGCACTTTACTCTGACATTGAAACCCAGCCTACTGAACTTTACTAACATATTGAAACCCAGCCTACTGCACTTTACTCTGACATTGTAACCCAGCCTACTGCACTTTACTCTGACATTGAAACCCAGCCTACTGAACTTTACTAACATATTGAAACCCAGCCTACTGCACTTTTCTCTGACATTGAAACCCAGCCTACTGCACTTTACTCTGACATTGAAACCCAGCCTACTGCACTTTTCTCTGACATGTAAACCCAGCCTACTGCACTTTACTCTGACATTGAAACCCAGCCTACTGCACTTTTCTCTGACATTGTAACCCAGCCTACTGCACTTTTCTCTGACATTGAAACCCAGCCTACTGCACTTTACTAACACATTGAAACCCAGCCTACTGCACTTTACTAGCATATTAAAACCCAGCGTACTGCACACTACTCTGACATTGAAACCCAGCCTCCTGCTTGTAAGTATTCTTTGCTGTTGTTTTCTATTAGATTTTTTAAATATGTGACATGTTTTATGACTGCAAAAATTAATTGCCTCTCTGAGGACAGAAGTTTTCTGATAGGCCTTAATTAGGAATGTATCTTCACACACGCACATTTTGGCAAACACACACACACACACACACACACACACACACCATAGGAGGCTGGTGGAGAAGCTACCGGAGGACGGGCTCATTATAGTGGCTGCAATGGAATCAATGGAATTATACACCCAAAAATTGCTGGGTTAAAAAAACAAACAGCGCTGGGTAATAGTGGACAGAAAGCACATTGGGATAAATTGACCCAGCCAGTTGGGTCACGCCCCCTTTTGGGGGCATGTCTATAAGTTTGTTATTTTTGCCACCCGTGAGAGTAAATGTCCTTCCTTTTCATCATGTTAAGTATGTGCACAGTTCATTTCTGTATTTTCTTTAATATTTTTGCACATTACTTATTTTAGTATAAAATTGAAGCTCACAATCTGCTCCACTACAGCCCTGTTGATGAGATTGGGGGTGTGCTCGGCCTTCCTTTTCCTGTAGTCCACAATCATCTCCTTTGTCTTGATCACGTTGATGGAGAGGTTGTTGTCCTTGCACCACACGGTCAGGTCTCTGACCTCCCTATAAGCTACAGTGGGGCAAAAAAGTATTTAGTCAGCCACCAATTGTGCAAGTTCTCCCAAGTTTTCCACCATAATTTGCAAATAAATTCACAAAAAATCCTACAATTTGATTTTCTGGTTTTTTTTCTTCTCATTTTGTCTGTCATAGTTGAAGTGTGCCTATGATGAAAAGTACTGGCCTCTCTCATCTTTTTAAGTGGGAGAACTTGCACAATTGGTGGCTGACTAAATACTTTTTTGCCCCACTGTATTTTGTGTCAGTGAAAAACTGAAGGGTGTTGGAGTTGTGCCTAGTGTGACGACCCTCCCACTCTGTCTGCCGTATTCTGTCTTTGTTCTTGTTTCCTTATTAGGATGCCGGTGGGTGGAGTTGGGAGGGTCGTCAGCTTCATGGGAAACACCTGGGCCAGACCTCTTCCACATTCACGGAAGAGACTCTCTCCATGCAGACACCTTTGTAGATTGTGTTGTGGTTCTTGGTGGCCGTTTGTTTGTTTGCTTTGGCACCTTTCAACACCCTGCATTTTCACATTCATGCATGCAAAACACTCACTTACACTACTGATTACTGATTACACACACCATTGTATATTTTCCTTAGTTGCTTTAGTTAATAAATATATATTTTGTTACTCCTTATCTCCACGTTGTCTCCCTTTGTTACGGGCTTGAGCCGGTTCGTGACAAGTGGGGGCTCGTCTGGGATCTTTGAACTATTGGTTTGGGAGACCGTGGAGGTACGTGTGTGGTTTGAATATTGTGTTTGAGTGTGATAGGCCCAGTATTGGTTGCCTTTGTTTGGTTTGTGTGCTGCGCTGGAGAGAGTATAATGGTTAGTTTGAATGTAGAACGTAGAACGTTTGTTCTACTTTCTGTTGAGAAGTCAGTCTGAGGAGGTGAGTAAATCGGCTGTGTACCTCTGTAGGAGATTTGTGTAGGGTAGTGGAACTTGCTACCTGGAGCTATAGCCTTTTCCCCCTGATAGGCTTAGCGACGTGTTTCAATTTTGGACATGTTGGGCATGGTTAAATGTTTGTTATTTTTGTGTGGTGTCTGTGGACTGAGCAGTTGTCTCGGGGGCACATCCGTGGCTTGGTGGAATTTGCCAGCATGCTGGGGAGTTCTATTTCCTTGCCAGTGGGCTACAGTGCGTAAATACCCACCGCAAATCTGCACGAAGACTAGGGTTGAGTTATTGTAGGTTTTGGGGAAGCTCCGTATCTCATCTCTCTTTTGTGGTGCTCAGGGTGATTGTCATTTCTCTGGTTGTGGTCTGATGTGCTCAGCAGAGGGGTTGAGCAAGATTATTTACTTATGACTATGGTGTCTCATGTAGACAAGTTCATTCGCTTTCCATCAGAGGAGCTGTTAGAATTGGTTACTAAAGAACAGCTGTTGAAGATCGCTGAACACTACAAGGTTAAATGATTGAAATTAGTGAAATTCTGTTTCGTTGGAAGTGACTATGAATCGTTGGGAGTTGTAAAAATTAAGAAGGACCCTGATGTTCTTTTCGTTGGAGTTTGTAGCTGTTGTGGTCTCTTGTGCCATGTTCCTGAATGTTTACGTGACTGACCATTGGTTGGGGTTGTCATGTTCTATCTTTCCTGTCTGTTCCTTCCTGGTCTTGTGTTCTTCTTTCCTCTTAAATATTGCTTCCTATGCGCAAAGGTTGCTGAGGTCTGGGGAGGAGGAGGTTGGTTGGTGCAGGTGGAGGTGTGAACACATAACCCCTCGTCAATTTGGGATGCAGGAGGCTGTGTCAATTCGGGACGCAGGAGGCTGTGTCAATTTGGGACGCAGGAGGCTGTGTCAATTTGGGACGCAGGAGGCTGTGTCAATTTGGGACGCAGGAGGCTTTGTCAATTTGGGACGCAGGAGGCTGGTATGTTGTTCCGGGGTCCTTGTTGGTCCCCGGTTTTATGGGGGAGGAATGTGACGACCCTCCCACTCTGTCTGCCGTATTCTGTCTTTGTTCTTGTTTCCTTATTAGGATGCCGGTGGGCGGAGTTGGGAGGGTCGTCAGCTTCATGGGAAACACCTGGGCCAGGTCTCCCAGGATAAATAGACCTCTTCCACATTCATGGACCTTCATAAAACACCTTTGTAGATTGTGTTGTGGTTCTTGGTGGCCTTTTGTTTGTTTGCTTTGGCACCTTTCAACACCCTGCATTATCACATTCATGCATGTAAGACACTCACTTACATTACTGATTACACACACCATTGTATATTTTCCTTAGTTGCTTTAGTTAATAAATATATATTTTGTTACTCCTTATCTCCATGTTGTCTCCCTTTGTTACGGGCTTGAGCCGGTTCGTGACACTAGCCATGCAGTCATGAGTGAACAGGGAGTATAGGAGGGGACAGAGCACGCACCCCTGATGGGCCCCAGTGATGAGGATCAGCGTGGCGTGTGTTACCTACCCTTACCACCTGGGGGTGTTCCGTCATGAAGTCCAGGATCCAGTTGCAGGGGGAGGTGTTAAGTCCCAGGGTCCTTAGCTTAGTGATGAGCTTTGAGGGCACTATGGTGTTGAATGCTTAGCTGTAATCAACGAATAGCATTCTCACGTAGGTGTTCCTTTTATCCAGGTGTGAAAGGGTAGTGTGGAGTGCTATAGAGATTGCATCATCTGTGGATCTGTTAAGGCGGTATGCAAATTGGAGTGGGTCTAGGGTTTCTGGGTAATGGTGCTGATGTGAGCCATGACCAGCCTTTCAAAGCACTTCATGGCTACAGACGTGCGTGCTATGGGTCAGTAGTCATTTAGGCAGGTTACCTTAGTGTTCTTGGGCAAAGGGACTATGGTGGTCTGCTTGAAACATCTAGGTATTACAGACTCGGACAGGGAGAGGTTGAAAATATCATTGAAGACACTTGCCAGTTGCATGCTCGGAGTACACATCCTGGTAATCCGTCTGGCCCTGCGGCCTTGTGAATGTTGACCTGTTTAATGGTCTTACTCACATCAACTGAAGAGAGCGTGATCAAACAGTCATCTGAAATAGCTGATGCTCTCATGCATGTTTCGGTGTTACTTGCCCCGAAGAAAGCATAGAAGTTATTTAGCTCGTCTGGTAGGCTCGTGTCACTGGGCAGCTCTCGGCTTGTGCTTCCCTTTTGTAGTCTGTAATACTTTGCAAACCCTGCCACATCCAACGACCGTCTTATTCTGTATTGATGCTTTGCCTGTTTGGTTCGTCGGAGGGCATAGTGGGATTTCTCATAAACTTCCGGGTTAGAGTCCCGCTCCTTAACCTCCTTAACCTCTTGGAACTCCCCATACCGGATCCGGTATCAGGAATACAGACTCAAGCTCATTACCATAACGCAACGTTAACTATTCATGAAAATCGCAAATGAAATGAAATAAATATGCCATCTCGCAAGCTTAGCCTTTTGTAAACAAAACTGTCATCTCAGATTTTCAAAATATGCTTCTCAACCATAGGAAAACAATAATTTGTGTAACAGTAGCTAGCAAACAAAGGATTTAGCGTTAGCATTAGCGTTAGCATCCAGCACGCAACATTTCAACAAAAACATAAAAGCCTTCAAATAAAATCATTTACCTTTGAAGAACTTCTGATGTTTTCAATGAGGATACTCTCAGTTGGATAGCAGATGCTCAGTTTTTCCAAAAAGATTCTTTGTGTATTAGAAATAGCTCCGTTTTATACATCACATTTGGCTACCAAAAAAAAACCGAAAATTCAGTCCTCAAAACGCGAACTTTTTTCCAAATTAACTCCATAATATCGACTGAAAACATGGCAAACGCTGTTTAGAATCAATCATCAAGGTGTTTTTCACATATCTCTTCATTGATACATCGTTCTTGGACACATGCTTTCTCCCCTGAATCAAATGGTAAAGTGGAAGCAGCTGGCAATTGCGCACCGAATTCGACGCAGGACACCAGGCGGACACTTGGAAAATGTAGTCTCTTATGGTCAATCTTCCAATGATATGCCTACAAATACGTCACAATGCTGCTAAGACCTTGGGCGAACGACAGAAAGTGTAGGCTCATTCCTTGCGCAATCACAGCCATATAAGGAGACAATGGAAAACAGAGCTTCAGAAATTCTGCTAATTCCTGGGTGATGCATCATCTTGGTTTCGCCTGTAGAATGAGTTCTGGGGTACTTACAGACAAAATCTTTGCAGATTCTGAAACTTCAGAGTGTTTTCTTTCCAAAACGGTCAAGAATATGCATAGTCGAGCATCTTTTCGTGACAAAATATCGCGCTTAAAACGGGAACGTTTTTTATCCAAAAATGAAATAGCGCCCCCAGAGATCCAACAGGTTAACCTAGCGTCCCACCTCATCAACAGCCAGTGAAAAATTCCTCAAACATACAAGTATTTAACACCATTTTAAAGATACACTTGTTGTAAATCCAGCCACAGTGTCCGATTCCAAAAAGGCTTTGCAACGAAAGCACACCAAACGATTGTTAGGTCAGAGCCAAGTCACAGAACAACACAGGTTTTTTTCCAGCCAAAGAGAGGAGTCACAAAAAGCAGAAATAGAGCTAAAATTAATCACTAACCTTTGATGCTCTTTATCAGATGACACTCATAGGACAAGATAACTATCATGTGAACGCGCGTGGCCAGCTCGTGGCACTCTGCCAGACCTCTGACTCATTCCCCTCTCATTTGCCCCCACTTCACAGTAGAAGTATCAAACAAGGTTCTAAAGACTGTTGACATCTAGTGGAAGCCTTAGGAAGTGCCGTATGACCCCATAGACACTGTGTATTTGATAGGCCAAGAGTTAAAAACTACAAACCTCAGATTTCCCAATTCCTGGTAGGATTTTTCTCAGGTTTTCACCTGCCATATGAGTTCTGTTATACTCACAGACATCATTCAAACAGTTTTAGAAACTTCAGAGTTTTTTCTTTCCACATCCACTAATTACATGCATATTCTAGCTTTTATGGCTGAGTAGCAGGCAGTTTCATTTGGGCAAGCTTTTCATCCAAAATTCCCAATGCTGCCCCCTACCCTAGAGAAGTTAAAAGCGGCAGCTCTACCCTTTAGCTCAGTGCGGATGTTGCCTCTAATTCATGGCTTCTGGTTGGGGTATGTATGCACATTCACTGTGGGGACGATGTCATCGATGCACTTCTTGACGAATCCATTGACTGATGTGTTGTACTCCTCAATGCTATTGGAAGAATTCCGTAACATATTCCAGTCTGTGCTAGCAAAACAGTTCTGTAGTTTAGCATCTGCTTCATCTGACCACTTTTTTATTGACCGAGTCACTGGTGCTTGCTGCTTTAATTTTTGAGGAGTATAGAATTATGATCAGATTTACCAAATGGAGGGAGAGGGAGAGATTTGCATCTCTGCACGTGGAGTAAAGGTGTTTTAGAGTTATTTTCCCAACTGGAAACATTTCATATGCTGATAGAAATTAGGTAAAACAGATTTAAGTTCCCCTGCATTAAAGTCCCCAGCCACTATGAGCATCTCCACTGGATGAGCATTTTCTTGTTTGCTTATGACAGTATACAGCTCATTGAGTGCGGTCTTAGTGCCAGCATCGGTCTGTGGTGGAATATATTATGAAAAATACATATGAAAATTCTCTAGGTATATAGTGTGGTCTACAGCTTATCATGAGATGTTCTACCTCAGGCAAGCAAAAACCTTGATACTTCCTTAGATATCGTGCACCAGCTGTTGTTTACAAATATACATAGACCGCCAGCCCATGTCTTCCCAGAGGCTGCTGTTCTATCCTGCCGATAGAGTGTATACTCCTCTAGCTGTATGTTATTCATGTCGTCCTTCAGCCACGACTCTGTGAAACAAGATATTACAGTTTTTAATGTCCCATTGGTAAGATATACGTGCTTTTAGTTGGTCCCATTTATTTTCCTGTGATTGTACGTTGGCTAATAGTACTGATGGCAAAGGCCCGTCACCCATCCCCATCACTCATCGCCTGATTCTCACAAGGCACCCTGATCTCCTTCCGCAAATTCTGTCTCTTTCTCCTACGAATAACGAGGATGAGGGTCTGTTCATGTCTCTGGAGTAAATCCCTCTTGTCGCGCTCATTAAAGAAAAATTATTCATACAATTCCAGATGTCCAGAAGCTCTTTTCGGTCATAAGAGATGGTAGCAGCAACATTATGTACAAAAAAAGTTACAAACAATGTGAAAAAGCAAACAGAGCATGGTTGGTTAAGAGCCAATAAAACAGCAGCCATCCTCTCCGGCGCCATTATACACCACTCCATAGGCAATTGAGAAACGCATACTCTTGTTTAAGCCTCATATGAGCTACAAATGTGTCAGTGAAAAAGCTTAACATACAGATGACAATAGAACAGAATACATTAACCAAAAATGTATTTTTAAATAACTCTCCGAAAGCAACGCCCCTACTAAGCCACACCTCAAGTGTTGTGATCTTACCTGTGGGTCATAGCTCAATATCCTAGCATCACTATCCTAAAAACTAAACAGAACCCCCCCTTTGTAACTGTTCTAACATCAGGTTTTAGTGCTGATGTGGGGGGTCCATGTGATGTCCTTGGTGATGTGACACCGAGGAACTTAAAACTGCAACTGCAGTCCTGTTGATGTGGATTGGGGCATGTTCCCTCTGCTTCCTGAAGTCCACAATCAACTATTTTGTTATGCTGATGCTGACAGAAGGGGTGTTGTCCTGGCACCACAATGTCAGTTCACTTACCTCCCTATTCGTCATTGCTGGTTATCAGGCCTACAACCGTAGTGTTGTCAGCAAACTTAATGATGGAGTTGGTGTCACGCAAAGCCACATAGTCGTGGGTGAACAGGGAGTACAGCAGAGGACTGAGCCCTGGGGGTCCCTGTGTGACGTGTCAGCCTGTTATCTGCCCGTCAGGAAGTCCAGAGGCCTCATTTATCAATCATGCGTAGGCACAAATCTGTGTGCAAATTATGTGTGAGATCATTTACACGCAAAGTGTGAGTTTTATCATTATGAACATTGGCTAGAGACTGTGCATAACTTTACACACACCCATGATCCTGCGTTCGCACAGTGTCAAGTGATGGAATTAGGAAACTGTTTGTCAAGCATAGAATGGGGAAAATATACAGTGAGTGCCCAAAACATTGGTAACACCTTCCTGATATTGAGTTGCACCCCTTTTGCCCTCAGAACAGCCTCAATTCATCGGGGAATGGACTATAAGGTGTCAAAATGCTGGCCCATGTTGACTCCAACGCTTCTCACAGTTGTGTCATGTTGGCTGGATTTCCTTTGGGTGGGGGACCATTCTTGATACCCACGGGAAACTGTTTGATTGTGAAAAACCCAGCAGATGTGCAGTTCCTGACCTACTCAAACCGGTGTGCATGGCACCTACTACCATACCCCGTTCAAAGGCACTTTAATATTTTGTCTTGCCCATTCACCCTCTGAATGTCACACATACATAATTAATGTCTCAATTTTCTCAAGGATAACAATCATTCTTTAAATGGTCTCCCATTGATGTCCACCGATTAGACGTTGATTTAACAGGTGACATGAAGAAGGGATCATAGCTTACATCGGGATTCACCTGGTCAGTCGATGTCATGGAAGGAACAGGTGTTCCTAATGTTTTGTACACTCAATGTATGTTGAAAATGTCTGAAATTGTGAGAGCAGTAATTCAAAGACTTTTCAAGTCATTGCATTTTCATTGTGAATTAATTTAACATATCTTGACAGGAATATCATTTGACCTTATCAGTGCATTTGTCACGATAACAGTCCATATAAAGTAGAGTAATTTGTTAAATTAGAGACACGTGTGAAAGTGAAACCTTTGTTATAATACTGTAAAATACTAAGATAATGGGACATCGAATGAGAGGCTGATCTTGCTCTGTAGAAAGATTTGGCCCACGCTGCGTTTGGCAGAGAGAGCGTTTTTAGAGAAAGGTGGGACTTGTTTGCAGAACATACAGATTGGCTCACCATTTCCCCAAAACAGTTTTATAGGATTTTTGCGGAGATTTAAGGCCTACTTCAAAATGGCAAACACATGCCATTCCGGGGCACATCCAAGTGCTATCCACCCTCAGGTTTTTGGCTACATGTACATTTCAGTGGGAGCTTTCCGATCTGTATCTCACAGCCCTCGATGAGCCAATGTTTTGGAATCAATCATCAGCAAAAATGTTTAATTTTACCTTTATTAAACTAGGCAAGTCAGTTAAGAACAAATTCTTATTTACAATGACGGCCTAGGAATAGTGGGTTAACTGCCTTTTTCAGGGGTAGAATAATAGATTTTTAACATGTCAGCTCGGGGATTCGATCTAGCAACCTTCCGGTTACTAGTTCAACACTCTAAACACTAGGCTACCTGCTGCTACCTGCTGCCCTTAAATTAACTGTAACACACAACAGGTTGAAGTCAAGAGGGGTTTTGCCATGATTCCATCAATGGGTTCCCAAATATGAATGGACCAATAGACTCACCCACATCGCCATAAAATCACCATCCCAAAATAACTTAAACTATGCGAACAGAAAATGCATCCAACCTTAATTAACCTACAGTATCAACTGCACATTATGTGATACATAAAAGACGCTGCTGAATGTGGTGACAAGGAGGCACGACTCGTTCATTCTGCAGACCAGCAATGTTGGCCTGTACGCCTGCAGATGGACGCTGTTGAGGATAAACGGCCTACTCATTTACTGGTCAAAACACAACTGAGCGAGCCAATTAAAACCTTTTGGTTGCACTCAACCACTAGCACCTCTATTTCAGTCGCCGGAAAAGTTTTTTTTTTTTTTTTTTTTTTTAAATGATAGCTTTTCATGATACGTCGTTGTTGATTTCCCAAGGGCTTTTAAAGGCATGATTTACCATATATGGTTAATAAGGCACATTTTGAAATGCAAATAGCCAAGGTCGTGCACGAGCACTGAGGCTGAGAAGAACTGGTATTTATCAATGATGATCTCCTTCCAGTGTGTCTATGACACTCTTCGGATTGTATGTTAAATCACACATGTTATGTAGTTTCTATGCAATATTGATAAGGATCCAGGATCCAGTTGCAGAGTGTGTTGTCCAGACCCAGGGCTCTGAGCTCGGTGTTGAGTTTGGAGGGAACAATAGTGCTGAATAATAAAATGTATTCAATTAGCAGCATTCTCACATACTGTAGCTATTTCTCTTGTCCAGATGTGTGTGTATAGCGATGAAAATGGAATCGCAAATTGGAGTGGCTTCAGTGTGCCTGGCATGCTGGTCTTAGTGTGGGCCATGACTGCCCTTATGAAGCACTTCGTGATGACCTGGGTGAGTGTGACAGGGTGATAGTCATTTGAGCATGTCACCTTATTTTTGGGGGGGTACTGGGAAGATGATGGTCTCCTAAAAGCAGTTGGGGACTACATTCTGGGACAGCTGGTCAGACACACTCTGAGGACGTTGCCAGGGATGGGCCCAGGGACTGGCCGGCGGCTTTGTAAGGATTCACTCCTTTGAGTTTTCCTTTCTTCAGCCTTGGAGAGTGAAAGCACCTGATGGCTCGGTATTGTCTGTTTCCTCCTGAATGGCTCGGTATTGTCTGTTTCGAAGCGAGCATAAAATGTGTTAAGCTCGTCTGGGAGGGAGGCTTCGTGGGCACCACACAGATGGATTTGCGCATTGTAGTCTGTGATAGTCTATCCCTTGCCACATGAGTTTCTAGTCTGAGTTGGCGAACATCAATACAAATTTGTCTGTATTGTCTTTTTGAGTCCCTGATGGATTTGCAGAGCTCGTACCTGCTTGACCTTGTATGCGCCGCAGCATTTTCCAGACAAATTGCTAGCAATAAAGTGCAGAAAATGTCCAAACTGTTGCATAAAGGCACAGAGCTTTCTGTAAGCATGAGCAAGGTCACTTCCACAATTACAAATCATTTGGAATAAGACAAAAAGCATGACCTGGAGAAAGTGGATACATTTTCCCGTGAGGGTGTACAGCCAAGCCCAAAAGCGTCTGTAATCTTCGCTCCTCACTTCTCCAGCATTGCTTATATCTACACTGCAACTGCTGCTCCAGCTCGGATCATTTAAATATCAGTGACTTCACGAGTGCTCTCATCTTTGGTACATAAGAAGGCAAAGAGAAAGAGTCTTTCTCAAGCAGCGTTGAGAGGGAAGCTACCGTTGTGTTCTAATAGAGGTGGAGACAACTTCAACGTCACAAGATGGCGATGTCAAAGATTATTTTCAATTCAAGATTCTAATAATATAAAGACAACCTATTTAAACATCCATGTGTTAAGATCAACCCAGAGACCTGCTTTGGATAAATGTGCACCATTCAGTGATGCACTTTGTAGCCTACTCTCTAACTCAACCTGTTTCTACTGTGTGCATTAGGACCTAACTCTCATTTTTATTGATACTGTGCATTAGTTGTATTTTGTGCAAACTTCCAGATACTCAGCTCATTTGTGTGGTGACTTTTTTTTAGGGATGGGAGAGATACTCTGACTATTTATTTGTACGGTTGTGGACAGGATATCACATTTACAATTTTATTTCACATGTGAAACCATGTAGTTTTGTAACACTTGATATCATTAGGAAGTCCCCAGAAATGTCACAAAATTTCCGCAGCTTTATCAACTTACAAATGTCACACCCTTCGACATACATGACGCAAGTTTTATCATGCAACAAGTCCTCACCTGGGGTTTGACATCACAACATCTTGGTTCACAGCAATCCGATCTGCACATTACACCTCCATGTCTGTGTCAATGACTAAGTTCACCTGTATTCCTACACTTCAGACTTCAAGTGACATTTCAGCTTTGTATAATACACTCAATCGTTTTTGGTGCGAATAACAATAAAACAGAATAATATACCTCACCAACATTAGACAACTATACAGAAAATACCCAATTGTTGAAATAAGTCAATGAAATCAGTGATGAGAGAATAGTCTGAATAACTAATATACTGAACAACTAAAATAGCAGTGCAGCTAGCACTCTTTTGCTAATTACGGAGATGTATTATAAGTAATGAACACGTAGAGGACTTCTGAGATTGCTACAGACGTTGTGGCGCAGAAGAAAGATCAGAGTAGTGAAATCAAGTCCCAGGTGGGGTCATCTCAAAAGGTCAGTACTAAATTACTAAATGTCGTGTTGTGACTATCATCAATGTGTTTGACTGTTATTTTATAAAACAATTACATACCACATTCAATTAATCATGTAACAATTAATTAAGTAGTAATCTGGGGCACCATGGAAAAAGTTAATTAACGAGTTACTATCTCCCGACTAAATATCTCTCACATCAGTCACAGTCAATTCATTCATTCTTATTTACCTTATCGGTCTCTTTCTCAATGTTGCAAAATTCTTGGATATCTGCACGAACACTAGCATAAATGATGAATCAGCGATATACAAATTGGCTTAATTATTTATTTACTAACTAACTAAATAATCACACAGAATTACATAATCACACAAACAGGATAGCTTACACATTGATTACTACACAATGCAATGAAAAGTCCCTAGTGGACTAAACTGATATGACGGCTTGTTACACAAAATGGCGGATTCAAAAGAGATGGAAAGGGAGAGACAAAGGAATTCCACTATCGTACATACAGCTGATAACTATGGCTCATGGAAATGTGAATACTTTGCACACATATTTATGTGTGTATGTCTTTGCTGTGTCTGTTGAAAACACTTGATCCTTCTACGGGGAGTAATTCGACAAAGTCTCTGGTTGTGTAAATCTCTGGTTGTCCACCAGAGGTCACCATGTCCTTTGTAGCTGTAGCTTCTCTGTCTCGAAGTGTCAGAATGGATCTTCCAGAGGAAGTGTTCGTTAGAATGTATCTTTCAAAGTACCACCCGGTGGTTATCTGTTGAGTTTACTAGACTAAAGTACCTAAACAGCTGCAGACTGAATGTTCCTGCATAGTCTTCTTCTTCTTCTTCTTCTTCTTCTTCTTCTTCTTCTTCGAGAGAGATTCATAGTTTCTAACAATTTCATACCTTTCAGCTCAAGCTGTCGGTCATGCTGGTCTAATGTAGTTCTAGAATCATTTTACACTCCTTTAGCAACCCGGCACTGTACTGGTCTCTAGAGATTTAAATTCCTACTATTTCAACGTGCAGCCACACTCCACGTTTTTCTGGTCTCGTAGATTCTAGCCATTCGTGATGTCCTGTCTAATATGTTCATTCTTCACAAGGGGTTTTATGCACTCTGGCAAAAGGGGCGTTCCATGATGGCGACATAATGTCTGTGCTCACATGGGTGTGGCCACTTACTGGTTAAGACGTTATATGACAAACAACTCTCTCATTTATAAGGCTAACATCACATTACATCTTCTCACAAATAGTTTCATATTTCATCATATAAGTACCACAACATTTAAATGTGAATCTGATAACTGGAACATATACATTTGCCGAGGTACAGTTATTTAGTTATACTGCCTTTCATGATATCACAAAACAGCAAACGTTGGACATGGTTATTCTTTTAAAACCCACAGACCATTCCCAATGTTTCTATTACAGAAATATTGTTTCAATATCTGGCCTTTTGATGTTGTAGTTTTGGCAGGAGGAATCTCCTTATAGCAAAAGGTTTCTTTCCCCTCAAGCCTGCAGAGCCCAAAGGCAGAGTTTCTTCAAGGTCCGTCATAACATGGCCAACATCACCTGTCTCCCCTTCTGAGGGAGAGAGAGGGCGCTGTAGAGTGGAGTCATTGTAACCTGATCCTTCAGATACTCACAGTAGAGTCATGACAGTAATGACAGAACAATGTACCACAAAAAAATTTTGGGTGGCAGGTAGCCTAGTGGTTAGAGCATTGGCCTAGTAACCGAAAGGTTGCAAGGTAAAAACAATATGTTGTTCTGTCCCTGAACAAGGCAGTTAACCCACTGTTCCTAGGCTGTCATTGAAAATAATGATTTGTTCTTAGCTGACTTGCCTAGTCAAATAAAAGTCGTAAATAAAATAAGTGAGTTCAGTTGTTTACATGTGAAACCATATGTTCGCATGTATTCAATATAAAGTTCACATGTTAACACCACCTTTTCACATACGAGGAGAATAAGTTTTCACCTCACAAGTGATTTGCAGATTGACATGTGGAATTGTGAGTTTCACATGTGAAAAACATTCATATGTGAAAATGTAATTTGTATTTTCACAAGTGAAAAACGTTGACATGCGAAATCCTAAATCTCACATGTGGAATTGCATTTCTTGTTTCAAAATTGAATTTCCACTTTCGCATGTGAAAAATGTTTAAATGTTTTCACATGTTGCTTTTACATGTTATCACATTAACTTCACAGAAGATTCATGTTGTTTTTAATAAGGGTTAAATCGTTGGGTAACAAAAGTAGGCTGTAATGACGAGACTATAAAAGTGTGCTGTTTTCTGTCGTTCTATACAGCTTGTGTGATAAAGGGAGATCCAAGGCAGGTTGGATTAATTAGCATACAGGGAGGGACCAGGAAATCTGGTCAAAATTAGAGAAACATTTTGTTAACATGAGTAGACGCAACAAATCTCGATCAGATCGTGACTGGATCATCTTGATCGAATGACAACAACCACATGTTATTGCAAGGTGTAACCACGGCTGGGTCAAAATAACCCAACATGTTCTGTACAATATTTACCCAATTTGGGTTGTTTTTAACCTAGCATTTTACACATCAAACACATGGAAACACTAACAGCGTGTTTAAATCCGTTCCATTGAGTTAATTCCAGCCATTACAATGATCCCGTCCTCTTATCGGTCGTCCCAACAGCCTCTTCTGACACACACACACAAACACACGAAGCACACATACATTAGCAATGGTTGCAGAGTTCTCATCAAGCTTGGAAAGGCAGTCTCGGTCTTTAAGGTCATTACTTAATATCAAGCTAGATGAAAAATGCTGCAGTCTGATCACGGACACATCACACAAAAGCACACATGCTCTAGTGTCACCTGCACATTATTAAAAAATGAACACTGAATACTTGGCAAGGCATATTTGAATGCCAAGCATTCAATCGTTCTCGAGCATAACCTTGATGATCTGAGAGGTTGGTATTTCAGACAATTACTGGTAGCTTTCATTTGCGAGGACAGATAAGCAATTCGTTTGGGAAAATACTTAGTGGGACAGAAGTTCAGAAAACAAAGATGATGCATTTTTTGGAAAGGCCTGAGCTGTCAATCTCATCCTATCTCCCCTTCCCTCAGCATTATTGTGTCTGTGAACATGACCTCACCATGCTCCTGTGATGACATATTTCTCTTCATTACCAGTGATACAGTGACTGATCATTAGGTCATTGCATTATGACAGATCATAGGGTCTAGTCTAGACAACTAAAGCTACACAACATATTGAAGCTTGGAACGATCACCTGTTGATTTGCCGCTCGCCGCAGGTCCTCCTATCTCGCTGCTTCCACTTGTTCCGCTTCCATCTCTTGCCTTGGACGCCAGTCAAACAGTGTTTAATGATACGAGGCAGTCTCTTTGTGGCATCTCCTAATAAAGTGTCACTGTGCAGCCCCTGGTATTTGCCTTGGATGGTCTGGAGGACAAACCGGGCAGGTGTGGACTCCCCATCTTACATGTGTTTCACCACTGAAGTTTTACTGTTTTCCTCCATCTGTTGGTGTTGGTTTAGGCAAGGTAAGACGTTTATTTGGGAACTTGAGTGGAGCGTAGCGTCTCCCCATCTGAACTTGTTTCGCTCAGGGTTCGACTTTGATTGAGGGTTTGTGATGAGGCACAATTACTCAGGCTAGACCCCTTGATGAAAACCCAGAGGCATTATTGAATCCCATAATTAGACTCCAAAACCAATCTCCCTCTCCCTCCATCTCTGGCCAAAACTGTTGATGTTCTACTGAAAGTTTGACATTTCTTAAAGTCTTCAAACAAACTAAGCCAAGCCATTCCTGTGATGATAATCCCAGTGAAAGTTATTTTGGTCGTAGTAGTTAAGACAGTTAGACTCATGGTCCCAACTCAGTAGTTAAGACAGTTGGGACTCGTGGTCCCACCTCAGTAGTTAAGACAGTTAGACTCATGGTCCCACCTCAGTAGTTGAGACAGTTAGACTCATGGTCCTACCTCAGTAGTTAAGACAGTTAGACTCATGGTCCTACCTCAGTAGTTAAGACAGTTAGACTCATGGTCACACCTCAGTAGTTAAGACAGTTAGACTCATGGTCCTACCTCAGTAGTTAAGACAGTTAGACTCATGGTTCCACCTCAGTAGTTAAGACAGTTAGAGTCATGGTCCTACCTCAGTAGTTAAGACAGTTAGACTCATGGTTCCACCTCAGTAGTTAAGACAGTTAGACTCATGGTCCCACCTCAGTAGTTAAGACAGTTAGACTCATGGTCCCACCTCAGTAGTTAAGACAGTTAGACTCATGGTCCCACCTCAGTAGTTAAGACAGTTAGACTCATGGTCCTACCTCAGTAGTTAAGACAGACTCATGGTCCTACCTCAGTAGTTAAGACAGTTAGACTCATGGTCCCACCTCAGTAGTTAAGACAGTTAGACTCATGGTCCCAACTCAGTAGTTAAGACAGTTAGACTCATGGTCCCACCTCAGTAGTTAAGACAGTTAGACTCATGGTCCCACCTCAGAAGTTAAGACAGACTCATGGTCCTACCTCAGTAGTTAAGACATTTAGACTCATGGTCCCACCTCAGTAGTTAAGACAGTTAGAATCATGGTCCCACCTCAGTAGTTAAGACAGACTCATGGTCCTACCTCAGTAGTTAAGACAGTTAGACTCATGTTCCCACCTCAGTAGTTAAGATAGTTAGACTCATGGTCCTACCTCAGTAGTTAAGACAGTTAGACTCATGGTTCCACCTCAGTAGTTAAGACAGTTAGACTCATGGTCACACCTCAGTAGTTAAGACAGTTAGACTCATGGTCCTACCTCAGTAGTTAAGACAGTTAGACTCATGGTCCCACCTCAGTAGTTTAGACAGTTAGACTCATGGTCCCACCTCAGTAGTTAAGACAGTTGGGACTCATGGTCCCACCTCAGTAGTTAAGACACTTTTACCTCAAAGGGAGGGAAATGAATCAGTCACGTCAAAGTTCAACCACAGTATTCCCCCCCCTCTCCCTAAACAGTTTGTATTTTCTCCCATAACTTTAAGAAATAAATTAATAACAAATGTGACCTGTAGGTTGTTAACAAAGTAAAATAATGAAAACAAAAAACAAAAACTAAGTAAGTTTGCATTTTCTTCAGCCAAGAAGTGAAACGGTTGGAATAGAGCCCTTGAAACCCCAGTGATATCTGATGTGAGAAGAGTGTGTGTTCAAGTGCTTGGCCTGCAGCTTTGGCCCATTAGGAAAAGCCACTTCTCAGCCAACGCCACTGAGAGAGAAAGAGTGAGACAGAGATGAAGTAGATGTCTATGACTGTATAATACGTAGTGATAGCACTTTCTCTCTCAACTCTCTCTCTCTCTCTCTCACACACAAACACGTGTGCACATACACTATGTGCTTACAGAAGGATGAAAGACAGACAGACAGAGGGATGAAAGACAGACAGATAGAGGGATGAAAGACAGATCTAGAGATGAAAGACAGACAGACAGAGGGATGAAAGACAGACAGACAGACAGACAGAGACAGAGGGATGAAAGACAGACAGATAGAGGGATGAAAGACAGATCTAGGGATGAAAGACAGACAGACAGACAGAGACAGAGGGATGAAAGACAGACAGACAGACAGAGGGATGACAGACAGACAGACAGACAGACAGACAGACAGACAGACAGACAGACAGACAGACAGACAGACAGAGACAGACAGACAGAGGGATGAAAGACAGACAGACAGAGACAGACAGAGACAGACAGAGACAGACAGACAAACAGACAGATGAAAGAAACTGTAATTTAAGCCCTTCTTTGACACAATAGATCACAAGGAGCAATGACACTGCACTATTCTCCTGCTGCACAACACAGCCATTGATTTAGCCATATGAATTTAATGGAGTCAAATAGAGTCCATTTCAGCAGAAATTAGTTTAGTCAAATTGATTTAGAATTGAATGAATAGGGGAGGAAGTGTTTGGCAGGTCTCCTTGTGGAAGAATGGACTGTTGCTCAGGGGAATTGATGTTGCTCCGATGGTACTCACAAAAGCCAGAGCTAACAGCCTGCATGATTTTATTGATTGAGGCTGTTGTAAATTGAATGGACAAGCTAGCAGTAATCTTATTAGATGGTGGAGGGAGATAACACAAACAAATAGCTCACACACACACACACACACACACACACACGCACACACACACTACATATGCCCACTCACACATAACAGGCACACACACTCACACTCACACTCATCACATACGCTGCTGCTACTGTCTATTATCCATCCTGTTGCCTAGTTACTTTACACCTACCTATACAGTATGTAAATAGCTACCTCAATCAAATCAAATAACATTTTATTGGTCACATGCTTTGTAAACAACAGGTGGACTAACAGTGAAATGCTTTGTAAACAACAGGTGGACTAACAGTGAAATGCTTTGTAAACAACAGGTGGACTAACAGTGAAATGCTTTGTAAACAACAGGTGGACTAACAGTGAAATGCTTTGTAAACAACAGGTGGACTAACAGTGAAATGCTTCATAAACAACAGGTGTGGACTAACAGTGAAATGCTTTGTAAACAACAGGTGGACTAACAGTGAAATGCTTCGTAAACAACAGGTGGACTAACAGTGAAATGCTTTGTAAACAACAGGTGTGGACTAACAGTGAAATGCTTCATAAACAACAGGTGTGGACTAACAGTGAAATGCTTTGTAAACAACAGGTGGACTAACAGTGAAATGCTTTGTAAACAACAGGTGGACTAACAGTGAAATGCTTCATAAACAACAGGTGGACTAACAGTGAAATGCTTTGTAAACAACAGGTGTGGACTAACAGTGAAATGCTTTGTAAACAACAGGTGTGGACTAACAGTGAAATGCTTCATAAACAACAGGTGTGGACTAACAGTGAAATGCTTTGTAAACAACAGGTGGACTAACAGTGAAATGCTTTGTAAACAACAGGTGGAATAACAGTGAAATGCTTTGTAAACAACAGGTGTAGACTAACAGTGAAATGCTTTGTAAACAACAGGTGTGGACTAACAGTGAAATGCTTCATAAACAACAGGTGTGGACTAACAGTGAAATGCTTTGTAAACAACAGGTGTAGACTAACAGTGAAATGCTTTGTAAACAACAGGTGTGGACTAACAGTGAAATGCTTCGTAAACAACAGGTGTGGACTAACAGTGAAATGCTTTGTAAACAACAGGTGTAGACTAACAGTGAAATGCTTTGTAAACAACAGGTGTAGACTAACAGTGAAATGCTTCGTAAACAACAGGTGTAGACTAACAGTGAAATGCTTTGTAAACAACAGGTGTAGACTAACAGTGAAATGCTTTGTAAACAACAGGTGTAGACTAACAGTGAAATGCTTTGTAAACAACAGGTGGACTAACAGTGAAATGCTTCGTAAACAACAGGTGTAGACTAACAGTGAAATGCTTCGTAAACAACAGGTGTGGACTAACAGTGAAATGCTTCGTAAACAACAGGTGTGGACTAACAGTGAAATGCTTCATAAACAACAGGTGTAGACTAACAGTGAAATGCTTTGTAAACAACAGGTGGACTAACAGTGAAATGCTTTGTAAACAACAGGTGTGGACTAACAGTGAAATGCTTTGTAAACAACAGGTGGACTAACAGTGAAATGCTTTGTAAACAACAGGTGTGGACTAACAGTGAAATGCTTTGTAAACAACAGGTGGACTAACAGTGAAATGCTTCGTAAACAACAGGTGGACTAACAGTGAAATGCTTTGTAAACAACAGGTGTGGACTAACAGTGAAATGCTTTGTAAACAACAGGTGTGGACTAACAGTGAAATGCTTCATAAACAACAGGTGTGGACTAACAGTGAAATGCTTTGTAAACAACAGGTGTGGACTAACAGTGAAATGCTTTGTAAACAACAGGTGTGGACTAACAGTGAAATGCTTCATAATCAACAGGTGTGGACTAACAGTGAAATGCTTCATAAACAACAGGTGTGGACTAACAGTGAAATGCTTCGTAAACAACAGGTGTGGACTAACAGTGAAATGCTTCATAAACAACAGGTGTAGACTAACAGTGAAATGCTTTGTAAACAACAGGTGTGGACTAACAGTGAAATGCTTTGTAAACAACAGGTGTGGACTAACAGTGAAATGCTTTGTAAACAACAGGTGTGGACTAACAGTGAAATGCTTTGTAAACAACAGGTGTGGACTAACAGTGAAATGCTTTGTAAACAACAGGTGTGGACTAACAGTGAAATGCTTTGTAAACAACAGGTGTGGACTAACAGTGAAATGCTTCGTAAACAACAGGTGGACTAACAGTGGAATGCTTCGTAAACAACAGGTGTAGACTAACAGTGAAATGCTTCGTAAACAACAGGTGTGGACTAACAGTGAAATGCTTCGTAAACAACAGGTGGACTAACAGTGAAATGCTTTGTAAACAACAGGTGTGGACTAACAGTGAAATGCTTCGTAAACAACAGGTGGACTAACAGTGAAATGCTTCGTAAACAACAGGTGTAGACTAACAGTGAAATGCTTACCTGTTGCCCTTGCCAACAGTACAGAGAGAAAGCAAATAGAGAAATAATAGAAAAGTAAAACATGTAATAATGAAAGTAATAATAAATACACAATGAATAACTTGGCTGTATACACAGGGTACCAGTACCAAGGCGATGTGCATGGGTACGAGGTAATTGAGGTGTTCATACCCCCTAACCTACTCCACATTTTGTTGTGTTACAGCCTGAGTTCAAAATGGAATCAATAGATTTATTTTCCCACCCATCTACACACAATATCCTATAATGACAAAGTGAAAAGATTTGCAAAGTTAATTGGAAATGAAATTCCAGAAATATCATATTTACATAAGCATTCACACCAGTGAGTCAATAGTTTGTAGAAGCACCTTTGGCAGTGATTACAGCTGTGAGTGTTTCTGGGTACGTCTCTAAGAGCTTGTGCGACATTTGCCCGTTATTCTTTCAAAATTCAAGCTCTGTCATATCGTTTGTTGATCATTGTTAGACAACCATATTCAGGTATTGCCAAAGATTTTCAAGTAGATTTAAGTCAAAACTGTCACTCAGCCACTCAGGAACATTCACTGTCTTCTTGGTAAGGAACACTACTTTAGATTTGGCCTTGTGTTTTAGGTTGTTGTCCTGCTGAAAGGTGAATTCATCTCCCAGTGTCTGGTGGATAGCAGCCTGAACAATGTTTTGCTCTAGGATTTTGCCTGCGCTTAGCTCCATTCTGTTTATTTTTTATCCTGAAATAATCCCCATAACATGAAGCAGAAAATATGGCGAGTGGTACTCAGTAATGTGTTGAATTGGATTTGTCCCAAACACAACACCTTGTATTCAGGACAAAAAGTTAATTGCTTTGCCACATTTACTGCAGTATTACTTCAGTGCCTTGTTTTCAAACAGGATGCTTGTTTTGGAATATATTTATTCTGTACAAGCTTCCTTCTTTTCACTCTGTCATTTAGGTTAGTATTATGGAGTAACTACAATGTTGTTGATCCATTCTCAGTTTTCTCCTATCGCAGCCATTAAACTATCTGTTATAAAGGCACCATTGGCCTCATGGGGAAATCCCTGATTGCATTCCTTCCTCTCTGGCAGGACACCTGTATCTCTGTAGTGACTGGATGTATTGATACACCATCCAAAGTGTAATAAAAACTTTGCCAACTTTGACATATTCAATGTCAGCTTACATTTTGTTTTGACCCATCTACCAATAGGTGTTCTTCTTTACGAGGCATTCAGTCTTTGTAGTTGAAACTGTGTTTGCAATTCTTACAGATCATTTACAGATAATTGTATGTAAAATAATGTAAAGAGATGGGGTAGTCATTTAAAAATCATGTTTAAACACTATTTTTGAGTCCATGCAACTTGTTATAACTACTTATTTAGGCTTGCCATAACAACGGTTTTGAATATCAAGACCTTTCAGCTTTTTCATTTTTTATTAATTGGTAAAAATTTTGAAAAACATAATTCCACTTTGACGTTATGGGGCATTGTGTGTAGGCCTGTTACAAAAAAATAACTAAATTGAATAAATGTTTTATTCAGTATGTAACACAACAAAATGTGGAAAAAGTTAAGAGGTGTGAATACTTGCTGAAAGCACTATATGTACATATAGCTAGGAATAATGTGAAAGATAATTAACAGTAGCAACAGCATATGTGTGAGTCAAAAAAATGAGTGCAAAAAGGGTCCATTTAGATAGTCTGGGTAGCTATTTGGTTAACTATTTAACCAACTGTTTAGCAGTTTTATGTCTTTGGGGTAGAAGCTGTTCAGGGTCCTGTTGTTTGCAAACTTGGTGCATCGGTACCACTTGCCATGTTGTAGCAGAGAGAACAGTCTTTGGTGGCTGGAGTATTTGAACAATTTTAGGGCCTTCTTCTGACACCGCCTGGTATAACTACATCGTACCCCTGCACATCGACTCGGTACTGGCACTCCCTGTATACTGTGTAACCATGTCATTTTTACTTGTTGTTGTTCACAATTCACTATTCATTTTATCTTTAATATCAATTTTATCTTTAACTCAGTATTGTTGGAAAAGGAACAGTATGTAAGCATTTTACTGTTAGTCTACGCCTGTTAAACGAAGCGTGGGACTAAATCTAATTTGATTTGACTCGTTGCTTCATGTTTATCACACAAACCCAGCCCCTTGTATTTCCATTTCCCATTGCCTGTTGTTATGTTGCATGGTGAGATGCTGTTGCCACGGAGAGTTAGAGACTATGCTAAAAGCTCAACTCTGTAAGTGTGTGCATCTGATGACGACTGAAGAAAAGGAAGGATCAGTAAGATACATATACTCTGAGAACAAACCCTGGAGACGACAACGTCTTATTGGGATGAGAAACTCTTTCACACGATACTGGACTTGACATGTGCTCCATCATTGTCTGGAGTCTGGATATATATATATTTATAGGGAGAGATCTCTTAGCAACACTTATGGCTGTAAATTATATAATCATTGTGTTGTTTTCATAGTCTGCCCATTATATAGTCTGCTAATATCTTAGTTGGGAATCAAAAAGTGTGTTGAAATGTAGACCGTTGTAGTCTGGAATACAATCAGGTTGTGATAAATCAGGTTGTGTCATGAAATCACAGTGCTTAGGGGTTTCGTTCTTGTAGGTTAGGTAACACTGTAATGAACTGAACTGGAAATGTTTCCACATTTTTCCACCTTGGAGAAAGGAGGCCACAGGGAGGGAAGAGCAATATGTCTGCAGTTGTGTGGGAGTGCAAGTATGATTATGGACAAACTGTAGAAGAAGGCAGAAGGAGCGAAAACAGCTCCAGTGAATGGCTTGCCAACTCATGCTACAACCCACTTATCACGGAACAGTGTAGTAGTGAGATAAGGAACAGACATGTGACTCTGTAGCAGTGAGATAAGAGACAGACATGTCACTCTGTAGCAGTGAGATAAGAGACAGACACGTCACTCTGTAGCAGTGAGTTAAGAGACAGACATGTGACTCTGTAGCAGTGAGATAAGAGACAGACATGTAACTCTGCAGCAGTGAGATAAGAGACAGACATGTAACTCTGTAGCAGTGAGATAAGAGACAGACATGTAACTCTGTAGCAGTGAGATAAGGAACAGACATGTGACTGTGTAGCAGTGAGATAAGGAACAGACATGTGACTATGTAGCAGTGAGTAAGAGACAGGCACGTCACTCTGTAGCAGTGAGATAAGAGACAGACATGTAACTCTGTAGCAGTGAGATAAGAGACAGACATGTAACTCTGTAGCAGTGAGATAAGGAACAGACATGTGACTATGTAGCAGTGAGTAAGAGACAGGCGCGTCACTCTGTAGCAGTGAGATAAGACACCGAATGAACTGAACTGGAAATGTTTCCACATTTTTCCACCTTGGAGAAAGGAGGCCACAGGGAGGGAAGAGCAATATGTCTGCAGTTGTGTGGGAGTGCAAGTATGATTATGGACAAACTGTAGAAGAAGACAGAAGGAGTGAAAACAGCTCCAGTGAATGGCTTGCCAACTCATGCTACAACCCACTTATCACGGAACAGTGTAGTAGTGAGATAAGGAACAGACATGTGACTCTGTAGCAGTGAGATAAGAGACAGACGGGTCACTCAGTATGCAGTTAGATAAGAGACAGACATGCGACTCTGTAGCAGTAAGATAAGAGACAGACATGTGACTCTGTAGCAGTGAGATAAGAGACAGACATGTGACTCTGTAGCAGTGAGATAAGAGACAGACATGCGACTCTGTAGCAGTAAGATAAGAGACAGACATGTGACTCTGTAGCAGTAAGATAAGAGACAGACATGTGACTCTGTAGCAGTGAGATAAGAGACAGACATGTAACTCTGTAGCAGTGAGATAAGAGACAGACATGTGACTCTGTAGCAGTGAGATAAGAGACAGACACGTCATTCTGTAACAGTGAGATAAGAAACAGACACGTGACTCTGTGGCAGTGAGTAAGCATTTCACTGTCAACACCTGTTGTATTTGGCGCACGTGATAAATAAACTTTGATTTGATTTGAGAGAGAGACAGACATGTGACTCTGTAGCAGTGAGATAAGAGATAGACATATGGTGAGCAAGCACTCCAGACTCTCCTGCCAAAGATGCCATAAGTCACAGAAGGCCTTATTTGTATGAGAGTGTCTGAGAGGTGAATGACTTCAGGCCAGCCAGTCAAGTCAGTGTCATTTGGTTGAACATGCACCTTAACTGTTGTGTTTCCATGGTGCCGAGGATTCAGGGGTGTGTCCAAATGGTTGAAACATCCAGAATGTTGCGGATGGTTCGCGTGTGGCTCAGTTGTTATAGCATGGTGCTTGCAACACTAGGGTTGTTGGTTTGATTCCTTTGGGGGACAAGTATTAAAATGTAGTGCAAGTTGCTTTGAAAAAGAGCATAATGTAAAATGTGTTCATGGCGCCTTCTTTTCTGCGCTCAAGGGAAACCTTCACGGCCTGGACTCCATTGGACCTGCTAAAACAAATGCACACATAGATCAGTAAAATAACAATAGCAAGACGACAAACAGGGGGTACCGGTACAGAGTGAATGTGCGGGGCACCGGTTAGTCGAGGTAATTGAGGTAATATGTACATGTAGGTAGAGTTCTTAAAGTGACTCTGCATAGATAACAGAGAGTAGCAGCAGCCTGAAAGGGGGTGGGGGGCAATGCAAATAGTCTGGGTAGCCATTTGATTAGATGTTCAGGAGTCTTATGGCTTGGGGTAGAAGCTGTTTAGAAGCCTCTTGGACCTAGACTTGGCGCTCCAGTACTGCATGCTGTGCGGTACCAGAGAGAACAGTCTATGACCAGGGTGACTGGAGTCTTTGACAATTTAAAGGGCCTTCTTCGGACACCGCTGGTATAGAGGTCCTGGATGTCAGGAAGCTTGACCCCAGTGATGTTCTGTGATGTACTACCCTCTGTAGTGTGTTGCGGTCGGAGGCTGAGCAGTTGCCATAACAGGCAATGATGCAACCAGTCAGGATGCTCTTGATGGTGCAGCTGTAGAAGCTTTTGAGGATCTGAGGACTCATGCCACATTTTTCAGTCTCCTGACGGGGAATAGGTTTAGTCATGCCCTCTTCACAACTGTCTTGGTGTGCATGGACCATGTTAGTTTGTTGGTGATGTGGACACCAAGGTACTTGAAGCTCTCAACTTGCTCCACCACAGCCCTGTTGATGAGAATGGGGGTGTGCTAGGTCCTCCTTTTCCTGTAGTCCACAATCATCTCTTTTGTCTTGATCACATTGAGGGAGATGTTGTTGTCCTGGCACCACACGGCCAGGTCTCTGACCTCTCTATAGGCTGTCTCGTCGTTGTCGATGATCAGGCCTACCACTGTACCTTGATGATGGTGTTGGAGTCATGTCTGGCTGTGCAGCCATGAGTTAACATGGAGTACATGAAGGGACTGAGCATGCACCCCTGAGGGGCCCCTGTGTTGAGGATAATCATGGTGGATGTGTTGTTACCACCTGGGGCAGCCCGTCAGGAAGTCCAGTTACAGAGGGAGGTGTTTGGTCCCATGGCCCTTAGTTTATTGATGAGCTTTGAGGGCACTATGGTGTTGAAAACTGAGTTGTAGTCAATGAATAGCATTCTCACGTAGGTGTTCCTTTAGTCCAGGTGGGTAAGGGCAGTGTAGAGTGAAATAGCGATTGCATCATCTGAGGATCTGTTAGGGCGGTATGCAAATTGGAATGGGTCTAGGGTTTCTGGGATAATGGTGCTGATGTGAGCCATCCTTTCAAAGCACTTCATGACTTCATGACTACGGATCTGTAGTCATTTAGGCAGGCTACCTTAGTGTTCTTTGGCACAGGGACTATGGTGGTCTGCTTGGTATTACAGACTCAGACAGGGGAAGGTTAAAAATGTCCATGAAGACACTTGCCAGTTGGTCAGCTCATGCTCGCAGAACACGTCCTGGTAATCCATCTGGGTCTGTGGCCTTGTGAATGTTGACCTGTATAAAGATCTTACTCAAAGTCGGCTGTGGAGAGCGTGAACACACAGTCGCCCGGAACAGCGGGTGCTCTCATGCATATTGCAGTGTTATTTGCCTCGAAGCAAGCGTTGAAGTAGTGGTCGGCTTGTGTCACTGGACAGCTCTCGGCTGTGCTTCCCTTTGTGTTCTGCAATGGTTGCAAGCCCTGTCACAAAGGACGAGCGTCGGTGCCGGTGTAGTACGATTCAATCTAAGTCCTGTATTGACACTTTGTCTGTTTGATGGTTAGTCAGAGGGCATAGCAGGATTTCTTATAAGCTTCCGGGTCAGAGTCCCGCTCCTTGAAAGCGGCAGCTCTACCCTTTAGCTCAGTGCGGATGTTGCCTGTAATCCATGGCTTCTGGTTGGGGTATGTACGTACGGTCACTGTGGGGACGACGTCATAGATGCACATATTGATGAAGCCAATGATTGATGTGGTGTACTCCTCAATGACATAGGAATAATCCCAGAATTTATTCCAGTCTGTGCTTGCAAAACAGTCCTGTAGCTTAGTATCTACTTCATCTGAACACTTTTTTATTGACCAAGTCACTGGTGCTTCCTGCTTTAATTTTGTTTGTAAGCAGGAATCATGAGGACAGAATTATGTTCAGATTCGCCAAATGGAGGGCGAGGGAGATCTTAGTATGTGTGTCTGTGTGTTAAGTAAAGGTGGTGTAGAGTTGTTTTTCCTTCTGGTTGCACATTTATCATGGTGATAGAAATTTGGTATAAACAGATTTAAGTTTCCCTGCTTTAAAGTCCCCGGCCACTTGGAGCGGCGCCTCTGGATGAGCTTATTCCTGTTTGCTTATGGCGGAATACAACTCATTGAGTGCGGTCTAAGTTCCAGCATCGGTCTGTGGTGTTATGTAGACAGCAACCAAAAAATACAGATGAAAACTCTCTAGGTAGATAGTGTGGTCTACAGATTATCATGAGATACTCTACCTCAGGCGAGCAAAACCTTGAGACTTCCTTAGATATCGTGCACCAGCTGTTGTTTACAGATATGCATAGTCTTCCACCCCTTGTCTTACCAGACGCCGCTGTTCTATCCTTCCGATACAATGTATAGCCAGCTGTATGTTGATTGTGTCGTCGTTTAGCCACGACTCAGTGAAGAACAAGATATTACAGTTTTTAATGTCCAGTTGGTAGTTTTATCTTCCTTGTGAGGGACTGAGTGCATACATTCAACGGTGTGCGTGTGCATGTGTATGTGTGTGTGTGGGGTGGGGGTTGCAGAAGATTGACTACGCAAGGTGCAAATGAACACGTCACCTCTATTTGGAAAATCCCCCATTGAAGTCTCTGTAGCCGATATCAGAACTCTTCCCTGTTGTCTTTGTATCCCTGGGTTCTATTATGCGTGTGGTCTTTATTGTTGCTTCTACAGAGAAGAAGGAAGTAGCTTCAAATATTGTTTTTGTTGAGGTGGAAAGTGTATTGATGTTACACAAGCACGCTTATCTTGAACCAGAGAGACGCGAGGGGGAGCTTTATTTTTTGATGGATGCACCAAAGGGAACACATCAAAGTGGCCTATTGTAGGCCCTGTTTCAAACTTGTGTGCTCTCTATCACATGAGGCTGCATTGTGAATTGCCCCAAAAACAAAAAAGCACAATGATTTAAAGGCGAGTACACCATTCCTCCTCTGAAGGGCCAAAATCTCTCTCTTGCTCTCTCACTCTATCTCTCTGTCTATTACACTATCCAGACAATTGACAACTGAAATGTGTGTTCGAAAAACACTATTGCGTCAATGTCTAAATGTATGATCTCGGTGGTACAGGGTGTACTCTTCAATACTCTACACTCTTAGAAAAAAAAGTGTTATTTAGAAACTAAAAGGGTTCTTCCGTTGTCCCCATTGGAGAAGCCTTTGAAGAACCATTTTGATTCCAGGAAGAACCATTTTGGTTCCAGGTAGAACCCTTTCCACAGGGGAAGCAGCAAAGTTATATTATGGGGACAGTGAAGAACTCTTTTGGAACCATTTTCCATAAGAGTGTGTGTAAGATTTCATTGTCTTTTTCTGGAATTCACTCTTATCTGACTGTTCCCATCCCCCCTAACACCTTCAGGAAGATGGGGTGTTTTGCTCACGTACTTTGTGGAAGTTGGGCTGGTTTGAGGTAACTGTTACCTGATATCATTTGGTGGTTGGTTTTGGTTTGAAAAAGTTCCATTTAGAACATTCCAAAGTATATTATTTTCTGCCTCTTCTGCCTCTTGTCCTGCTACTGATGAACAGCTTGTACAAGACATTCTAGTTTCCGAGGCTTCTAAGCCTCTGGACTAGCAGGCATGTCTTTGTTCATGCTTTGTCTAGTAACTCTAAAAGCGTAGAGTAATGCCTTGCAATGCTTGTTAATTCCTTGTAATGCTTGTTATTGCCTTGTAATGCCTAGTGTAATGCCTTGAAATGCCTAGTGTAATGCCTTGTAATGCTTGCTAATGCCTTGCAATGCCTAGAGTACTGAATTGTAACGTCTGCTAATGCCTTGTAATGCTTGCTAATGCCTAGTAATGCCTAGTGTAATGCATTGTAATGCCTAGTGAAATGCCTTAATAATGCTTGCTAATGCCTTGTAATGCCTAGAGTAATGCCTTGTGATGCTTGTCAATTCCTTGTAATACCTAGAGTAATGCCTTGTAATGCCTGTTTATGCCTTGTAAGGGAACACCCCCCTGAAATGGACAAACATGAATTGGATCATAATGGCACCGTACAAAACATATACACGATGTACAATACCACTGAATTGGACTTCGTTTCATTCAAAGTTGATTGCAAATGCCATATGGCAAATGCCAAGTGTAACACTGCAAAAATCCAATAGATTGCGAATGCGCTCCACCGTCATTTTTCATATTGCAAATGTAACACAAGTCAAGACCCAAGAGTAACATTTTGAAAAAATGTTTTAAAAAATTAAACCCCCCTAAAAAAGTGCTTTCTGGAATGTTTTTCAAAATATTTTCGATTTTTTTTTGTCAATTACACATGTATAAGACCTGTATGTACAAGAACATACTTTTGTCAAATTTTGTTATCATCATTTTTATTTTTACTTGTCCATAAGAAATATGTTTTGTCCATTTGCAATGTGATTTCATAGGAAGTCAAAAGTCAAAAACTTATCACCCCCTTTAAAAAGTGCTTTCTGGACCATTTTTCAAAATTCTTCTGATTTTTTTGTCAATGTATAAGAACTGATGAACATACTTTTGTCATATTTGATTATCATATATATATATTTTTTTTTACTTGTCCATAAGGCATGTGTTTTGTCTATTTGCAATATGATTTCATAGGAAGTCAAAAGTGAAAGTCACAAGTCACTTTTTTTTGCCAAATGCCATGAGAAATGTCCAAATGCATTATGAAATATTTGAAAGTGCCAAATCAGGATAACTCAAAACACGTTGAGGCCTAGACGCCATCGTGTTCAGGGCCAACTGCCCATTATGCCAAACCTATGCTCACCAAGTTTCGTCTATGAAATCTTTTCCATTTAGGAGAAAATGCCACGTCGTGATTGGTGATGTTTTGTACATTTGCAATATGATTCCATTCGCCCTCTGGTGGGATTTACCGGGACAGCGGAAAAATGACAAAAATGTGAACATTTTATAAAACGGAAACCGAATGTCCGAGAGACTTCGTTCAATGACTTCCCGGAAGATCTGGCCCTGCTGCACGGCCCGCCACCGTCTGTGAAATTTAGAAACGTTCGCAGACATCTAGTAAGGGACCGTACATTTGCAATATGGAGTTTCTTATCAACCATATTGCAAATGTCTAAATGTTCCCTTCATGTATGTCATGCCTAGTGTAATGCATTGTAATGCCTATAGCAATGCCTTGTAATACCTAGAGTAATGCCTTGTAATGCCTAGTGTAATGCCTTGTAATGCCTGGTGTAATGCCTTGTAATGCTTGCTAATGCTTTGTAATGCCTAGTGTAATGCCTTGTAATGCCTAATGTAATGCCTTGTAATGCTTGCTAATGCTTTGTAATGCCTAGCGTATTGCCTTGTAATGCCTGTTAATGCCTTGTAATGGGCAACTCTAGTCCTCGAGGGCCTGATTGGTGTTACACTTTTTCTCCATGAATAGCAAACACAGCTGACACCAATCAGGCCCTTGAATACTGAAATCGCCCACCCCTGGTCTAGAGTAATGCCTTGCAATGCCTGTTTAGGCCTTGTAATGCTTGTTAATATATTGTAATGCTTGTTAATGCCTAGTAATGCCTAGAGAATTGCCTTGTAACGCCTAGAATAATGCCTTGTATTTCTTGGAAATGCCTTGAACTGCTTGTTAATATCTTGTAATTATTGTTAATGCCTTGTAATGTCTGTTAGTGCCTTGTAATACCTAGAGTAATGCCTGTTAATTCCTTGTAATGCCTGTTAATGCCTTGTAATACTTTGTGTAATGCTTGTTAATGCCTTGAAATGCCTGTTAATGCATTGTAATGCCTAGAGTAATGCCTTGTAATGCCTGGAGTAATGCCTTGTAATGCCTAGAGTAATGCCTGTTAATGCATCATAATGCCTAGTGTAATGCCTTTGTAATGCCTATAGCAATGCCTTGTAATAGCTAGAGTAATGTCTTGTAATGCCTAGTGTAATGCCTCGTAATGCTTGTTATTGCCTTGTAATGCCTTGTAATGCTTGTTATTGCCTTGTAATGCCTTGTAATGCTTGTTATTGCCTTGTAATGCCTTGTAATGCTTGTTATTGCCTTGTAATGCCTTGTAATGCTTGTTATTGCATTTTAATGTTTGTATACCTTGTATGTGACTTTCTTTGATTGTCACTTCTCATGACCATTCCTTGATCTTAGTCAGCTAAACTCAAAATACTTGATTGCACATGGCTTTACTATAATATTAAATGGAGTCAAATAGTCGTATTTATTAAATGTAGATGATTTATCCCTACCCCTGTCCCCTGCTTCCCTGACATATTAACACGCTCCATGTGTAGAGTGAATCAACAAGGCCATGCAAGTACACAGCACTTACGAGCTCAGTTCTTTTCTCTCCCTTTCATGATCTGCCACTTTCTCTGAGCATGCCTCAGTCACGCTCACACACACACACACACACACACACACACACACACACACACACACACACACACACACACACACACACACACACACACACACACACACACACACACACACACACACACACCTACACACCTACACACCTACACACCTACACACCTACACACCTACACACACACACACACACACACCTACACACCTACACACACAGAAACATTGAGTGAGGTTTCGTATTCCAGCAAAACAGAGCTGTTTGTTCCCGTCATCCTGAGTTCTTATCTGGCGTTGTTCAAAGGACGGGTGAGGATTTGTCAGAAGTTTGGAGCAGCTTCAGCAGAGTGGACTGTCTATAAAGACGTGGTTACTAAAATATCCTCATAGTCCACCCTCCATCTCCATAAAAGTGCTCGGCTTTATTGGGTGATGGTGGATGCAAATATGCAGAAAAAGGTTTAACACAGCACGTAATGGTTTGGAATGTAGTCTGTCTAACCTTAGAATATCAAAACAGATGGGTGAGTAGACAGACACACACCTCATGAAGCTGGTTGAGAGAATCCTAAGAGTCTGCAAAGCTGTCATCGAGGCAAAGGGTGGCTATTTGAAGAATCTGAAATATGAAATATAATTTGATTTGTTGAACACTTTTTTGGTTACTACATGATTCCATATGTGTTATTTCATAGTTTTGATGTCTTCACTATTATTCTACAAAAACCCTTGAACGAGCAGGTGTCCTAAAACTTTTGACTGGTAATGTATGCACACACACACATACAAACACACACACAGGTGTGTTTTGGGGTGCTGCATGTAGGATATACAAGGGGATAAGATAGGTAAATCCAACTCAGTGCAATTAGATCTGTCTGCACTGGAGCTCTGCTAAAATACATACTGTATATATATCAGCAGAGAATGGATCGGGACACACAAACTCCAAAACCCAGACACACACACACTCGCTAAAAAACCCAGACACACACACACACACACACACACACACACACACACACACACACGCTCCGAAACCCACACACACACACACACACATCCACACACACACGCTCCAAAACCCAGACACACACACACACACACACACACACACACACACACACACACACACACACACACACACACACTCGCTCCAAAACCCAGACACACACACACACACACACACACACACACACACACACACACACACACACGCTCCGAAACCCACACACACACACACACATCCACACACACACGCTCCAAAACCCAGACACACACACACACACACACGCTCCGAAACCCACACACACACACACACACACACACACACACACACACACACACACACACATCCACTCACACACGCTCCAAAACCCAGACACACACACACACTCGCTCCAAAACCCAATCACACACAAACTCGTTCCAAAACCCAGACACACACACACTCGCTCCAAAACCCAGACACACACCCACACACACACACACACACACACACACAGAGATGCGAACGCCATGCAGGACATGACCTGTCCGTAAGTACACCACTTTATTCCTGACTGCAGAATGACATCAGACTATTGATATACGTAGCTAACAATATGCTAGGTTGTAACTCCTACATCATCCATCTGATTTATAAGACTCTGCTAATGTGCTCGGTCTGATACTCTGGGCTTTATGACTACGTAGAAGTTCGAAGACTGTCTTCAGATGACGTCTGTCTAAATGGAAGCATCTAGATAGTCTAAAGTGAATTCCTTTCCTCGTCTTATTTCCATCTTAACTGATGAGGAAAAAGAGCATTATAGAGTACGGTGGATGGGTGAGACCATTACGAAGCATCCATAGTCTCAGATTCTCTGATGAAAAGTTATTGGCACCAGAAAGGCATTTTCCTGGCAGAGTGCTGGGTAGCTGAGTAGAGAGTGCCAAGCAGGGGACAGAATAGGGCATGACTGATAGAGAGAGAGGTCTGGTGGAAGGAGAGATAGAGGGAGAGATCTGGTGGAAGGATAGATAGAGGGAGAGGTCTGGTGGAAGGATAGATAGAGGGAGAGGTCTGGAGGAAGGATAGATAGAGGGAGAGCCAGTAGGGCCAGTATAATGTGTTTATGATGTTGAGAGGGGGCCAGTATAATGTGTTTATGATGTTGAGAGGGGGCCAGTATAATGTATTTCTGATGGTGAGAGGTGGCCAGTATAATGTGTTTATGATGTTGAGAGGGGGCCAGTATAATGTATTTCTGATGGTGAGAGGTGGCCAGTATAATGTGTTTATTATCGTGAGAGGGGGCCAGTATAATGTGTTTATGATGTTGAGAGGGGGCCAGTATAATGTTTTTATTATGGTGAGAGGGGGCCAGTATAATGTGTTTATTATGGTGAGAGGGGGCCAGTATAATGTGTTTATGATGGTGAGAGGGGGCCAGTATAATGTGTTTATGATGGTAAGAGGGGGCCAGTATAATGTATTTCTGATGGTGAGAGGTGGCCAGTATAATGTGTTTATTATCGTGAGAGGGGGCCAGTATAATGTGTTTATGATGTTGAGAGGGGGCCAGTATGTGTTTATTTTGGTGAGAGGGGGCCGGTATAATGTGTTTATTATGGTGAGAGAGGACCATTGTAATGTGTTTATTATGGTGAGAGGGGGCCATTATAATGTGTTTATGATGTTTAGATGGGGCCAGTATAATGTGTTTATTATGGTGAGAGGGGGCCAGTATAATGTGTTTATTATGGTGAGAGGGGGCCGGTATAATGTGTTTATTATGGTGAGAGAGGACCATTGTAATGTGCTTATTATGGTGAGAGGGGGCCATTATAATGTGTTTATGATGTTTAGAGGGGGCCAGTATAATGTGTTTATTATGGTGAGAGGGGGCCATTGTAATGTGTTTATGATGTTTAGATGGGGCCAGTATAATGTGTTTATTATGGTGAGAGGGGGCCAGTATAATGTGTTTATTATGGTGAGAGGGGGCCGGTATAATGTGTTTATTATGGTGAGAGAGGACCATTGTAATGTGCTTATTATGGTGAGAGGGGGCCATTATAATGTGTTTATGATGTTTAGAGGGGGCCAGTATAATGTGTTTATTATGGTGAGAGGGGGCCATTGTAATGTGTTTATTATGGTGAGAGGGGGCCAGTATAATGTGGTTATTATGGTGAGAGGGGGCCAGTATAATGTGTTTATTATGGTGAGAGGGGGCCATTATAATATGTTTCTGATGGTGAGAGGGGACCAGTAAAATGTGTTTATTATGGTGAGAGGGGGCCAGCATAATGTGTTTATTATGGTGAGAGTGGGCCAGTATAATGTGTTTATTATGTTTAGATGGGTCCCCTCCTTCAACCTCTGCCTTTGGCTGCTGTGCTATCTCATTCGGTGAAACCACTCTCACTGTGTGTGAACTGAGCCCTTTTCACGTTCTGATCTTAGTTCCTTTGTTTTGTTTTTGTTTTAGTATGGTCAGGGCGTGAGTTGGGTGGGTTGTCTATGTTAATTTGTCTATGATTTTCTATTTCTGTGTTTGGCCTGGTATGGTTTTCAATCAGATGCAGCTGTCAATCGTTGTCTCTGATTGAGAATCATACATAGGTAGCCTGTTTTCCATTGTGTTTTGTGGGTGGTTATTTTCTGTTTAGTGTTGTGTTGCACCTTACAGGACTGTTCGTTGGTTGTTTATTGTTTTGTTTTCAGTGTTCATTAAAATATTTAAAATATGAACACCTACCACGCTGCACCTTGGTCCTCCTCTCTATCTCCAGACGACAAGCGTTACAGCCCTCCTGAATTCCTGCTGTGATGAGTGATACAGCTTTTCATGACTGGGTATGAAACCCTGGCTGTCTGTTTGATTACAGAGTTTACCCACTAAGCTAAAGCCATTTAGCTGGATATGACCACTGCTGATTTGCTGAATAGCTCTCTTCATACTTTGCAACTGACATAGGTGTCACAGTGACCCTAACACGCTCATACAGGGTTTGATCTCTGTGTAATCGTTTGGCAGTGTCCCTGAGAGTGTGGAGAAGTCAGTCGGGCCCCAGAGAGGGTATTAGTCCTAAGTAGGTAGGAAGTCAGACGTCACACCTCCCCAGAGCTGCTGAGAGAGAGGGACTGAACACAATGCAACCTCAGTCGTTGGGTCTATCCGTAGATTACATTTTTTTTTACATTTTAGTCATTTAGCAGAAGCTCTTATCCGGAGTGACTTGCAGTAGTGAGTGCATACGTTTTCACGCTGGTCCCTTGTCTGAATGTCTGTGCATGACCAAGCACTTGTTAGTACTGAGGGATACCTCCTAAAGCATATTTCAGAGTCCATAGATCCATAGGCGCAATAGTTCGGCGTCCCATTGTGACATAGCTAAGAGGCTCTGAGACCACAGTCTGCATGGGGACGCACAGCCCAAAACGCACACCCCACAATTCCCAACCCAACGCAACTCCTGTACTCGCCCTCTATTCATTTAAACGTGTTGACAGTTGGAGACTTGAGCTACGTTCTGAGAATTCCAAAAAGTTTGACAGTCAACGGTCTAATATACTACAACACTGATGTGCCATGGCAAACATGTTTGGAGACTCTGATAGACGCTTGATTCAGCAGCATCAGACATTTGATACACCGGCTGAGTGCTTCTGCCTGGTGGCTGGATCTAATTTGTCACATTGTTGGATTCATTTTGGCTTTGTTTCCAGGAATGGATTGGAACCAAATTGTTATTCCGGGTCCGCATCGGCCTGATGGAAATTATATCATAAAATGTATTTTCTCTGACTCATGAAATTAATACAGCTTGGCAATTTAAACCACATCCATAACCTTTAAAGAACAACACGATGCTGGGTAATGCCACTGTGAAGACCAACAGTGCACCTGGCTTTGTCAATCATTTCCTGTTTAACTTTTAGTTCCAGATGAATAGACAAATAGGACACTGTTGAGATCTCGACAGAGACTGCAGATATATGGTTGTAATTTGAGCCAGTTTGCTACAGCAGGAAAATAATCCTGCAGCAACAGGAAATGTATATTATTATGTGCATTATAATTCATGGACATTGTTGTGTACATGAAGCCTGCTGGGCTTAATATTGAGATACATGATGCAACCCCAGTGAGAGCATCAGTTTTCTACAGATTCTCCTCTCATACCAACAGGCACAAACCGTGTGGAAAATGTGACTCTATACAAGTCCCTCTGTAAAACCCATGCCAAGCTCTCTGAGTGTGTGTTTTTTTTAACGATGTAGGGGGAAGTCTCTCATTCGGAGGACTGGGGGGTAGTTATTCCAGGTAGGGTCTCCTGTAAACTCATGTGCGTATGGTAACAGTGTTAAATCAGAGATCCGTAGACATTGACACACTGTCATTTTCTATATTTGTCTCACCACAATTCACTTTGCTTCTCCTCTATGCTGTAGTGCTCATGACTTTCCATTAAGTCAGAAGTTTAACTAAAACATATTGTAAATACGTACCAGATTTACAAATCAAGTTCCCTGCGGTACTGAACCTCTTCAAGGGCATTGTAACTCTAATCCATCCCCATCCATCTACTCTTAGCTAATCTTGGCAGTGTTGCTGTGTGTCTGCTTTGCCCTCCAGTCCATTTCAAAATGATGACACTGAGATTAAACCCTGCGTGTGTCTGTGTGTGTGTGTGTACGTGCGTATGCGTGCGTGTTCATCTGTGCGTGTGTGTGTGTATGTAAGCGTGCGCGTGTGTGTGTGTGTGTGTGTGTGTGCAGGTGAGGGTGTGTGTGTGCAGGTGCGTCTGTGTGTGTGTGTGTGTGTGTGTGTGTGCAGGTGAGGGCGTGTGTGTGTAGGTGCGTCTGTGTGTGTGTGTGCAGGTGAGGGCGTGTGTGTGCATCTGTGTGTGTGTGTGTGTGTGTCCGGGTATATATGTGTGTGTGTGTGTGTGTGTGTGTGTGTGTGTGTGTGTGTGTGTGTGTGTGTGTGTGTGTGTGTGTGTGTGTGTGTGTGTGTGTGTGTGTGTGTGTGTGTGTGTGTGTGTGTGTGTGTGTGTGTGTGTGTGCAGGTGAGGGCGTGTGTGTGCAGGTGGGTCTGTGTGTGCATGCAGCTCAGTCAAGGCAGGCTGAAGTCTAATCCTCCATCAGCTCTGTGACAGATAATCACTATCTATTGCTGTCTGCTAACAAATCTGGTTGGAACAACTAGAGAATACATGTGGCAGGTGTGTGTGTGTGTGTGTGTGTGTGTGTGTGTGTGTGTGTGTGTGTGTGTGTGTGTGTGTGTGTGCTCTGTTTGCTCTGTGTTTGCTCTGTGCGACCTTCCACATAGTGGCTTGCTGTTTTCTCTAGAAGAAGCATGGGCAATTATTTTCTATGGAGGGCTACATTAGAGTATATTTTTGCCATCTCGGGCCAGAATCATATTATGCATCATGTGAATGGCCGTGTTGACAGATATATCTACTGTAAATCACGTCCAGATATGCTACTTATTTTCGTTTTTTTAACACGCACAGAAATAAACCACATCCATGTTCTCCTTTTGGTGAATTAACTACACGGAGGGAAAAGTACACTGTGCATTCAGCATCACGGACAGAACTCTTATTAACAGGTATGCACAAAACACAAGAAAGAGAGAGAGCTCAACATTACATTTAAACTACTCAATCAGTGTGAGGAGTGAAGTCTCTGATGGGCATTGACTAGAGCAGTGAAGTCAGGTATAGTTTCTGACGTCGCTATGCGCAGGATTGAGAGATGATCTGTGCCTTGACTTGTTATATTCCATCACTGAAAATGTCTGTTCACATACATAGATTGACCCAAACAGTACAAACATCTTCTGAGCATGACTCCTAATCTTTTGAAAGTTTTGTTCATCGAGAAATGCGTAGAACCTCGTCAGTGACATTGTTTTAAATAGTACTCCAATCACTGAATCAGACTAAAGATCGATAAGCTCAAGTTGCAAGACTGCACTGAAGCAAGCTCTTCTGCAATATCAAATTCTGGGGTTATGCCTCACAAGAATATCAACAACTGCGCCGTGTCATGTGCATCCCTGCTCTCATCCAGGCTCTCATCCCTGCTCTCATCCAGGCTCTCATCACTGCTCTCATCCAGGCTCTCATCACTGCTCTCATCCAGGCTCTCATCCCTGCTCTCATCCAGGACCAAGGAGAAATAGGTGGAATCCTTTACCTTTCAACTGTTGCTCCATATTCTCTGTGATGTCCTCCACACGTCATGACACTGTTCGTCTTGACAGGGAAACATTTCCAGCTCTTTCTAGTCGGCCCGTTGTGATAGACATTTCATCCGTAACATTATAACACAGCAGGACGCATTTTATATCAGCGGCCTACAAGTTATTTTCAATTGCAATAGTGATTATATTTCTAAGATTGTGATGATAGCCAGTTCGTTTTACAAGTGTGTGTACAGTTAACAGGCTAAATGCATTGCACTTCTCATTGTGGCTGCACTTTAGATATTAATAATTAATTTCTGATGCTGTGATAGCCATTCCATCTGAAACATTATTACCAATGCACAGTTGAAGGATTATGCATATGGAATAAATGCAATCTTGTTGTCGTAGTTTGGATGTATTGTGTTGTTATTGCTGAAATACATTTTTGTCATTGCCTTGTGGTCACTTGTATTAGGCTTCTAGCTAATTTGTTGAATATTATTTTGTCACACCTGCTCCCGCTTTGGCCGACTTCAATTAAAAACTACATTTATATCGAATGTGCTGTGTGCCATATCTGCTTCTATTGAAAAAACGAGAACTTCCTGATTACTCTGAAGTCATGAAAATCGACTATTTTCCCCCATGTATTGGTTCCAGCCAAAGAGAGGAGTCACAAAAATCAGAAATAGAGATAAAATTAATCACTAACATTTGATGATCTTCATCAGAT
Organism: Oncorhynchus clarkii lewisi; assembly: GCF_045791955.1. Lineage (NCBI taxonomy): Eukaryota > Metazoa > Chordata > Actinopteri > Salmoniformes > Salmonidae > Oncorhynchus > Oncorhynchus clarkii. Next base: position 8,790,576 of record NC_092162.1, on the reverse strand, counting down.
GACACTCATAGGACTTCATGTTACACAGTACATGTATGTTTTGTTCGATAAAGTTCATATTTATATCCAAAAATCTCGGTTTACATTGGCGTGTTATTTTCAGTAATGTTTTGCTTCCAAAACATCCGGTGATTTTGCAGAGAGCCACATCAATTTACAGAAATACTCATAATAAACATTGATAAAAGATACAAGTGTTTTGTGTGGAATTATAGACATACCTCTCCTTATTGCAACAGCTGTGTCAGATTTCCCAAAAACTTTACGGAAAAAGCACACCATGCAATAATCTGAGTACGGTGCTCAGAAACAAAAACAAGCCATACAGATACCTGCCATGTTGTGGAGTCAACCTTAGTCAGAAATAACATTATAAATATTCACTTACCCTTGATGATGTAATTATCTTTTTGTTTTCTCATGATTTGGTTAGGCCTATTTGTGTTGCTGTCCTGGGGCACTGTGGGGTCTGTTTGTGTTTGTGAACAGATCCCCAGGACAACCTTACTTAGGTTAATTACTCTGTAGGTGATGGCTTTGTTATGGAAGGATTGGGAATCGCTTCCTTTTAGGTGGTTGTGGAATTTAATGCAACCGCTGTCAGATTTCAAAAAGACTTTACGCAAAAAGCAAACCATGCAATAATCGAGAACGGCGCTCAGACCACAAATCAAGCCATACAGATATCCTCCATGTTGGAGTCAACAGAAGTCAGAAATAGCGTTATAAATATTCACTTACCTTTGATGATCTTCATCAGAATGCACTCCCAGGAATCCCAGTTCCACAATAAATGTTTGTTTTGTTCGATAAAGTCCATAATTTATGTCCAAATACCTCCTTTTGTTAGCGGGTTTAGTTCACAAATCCAAATTCACGCGCAGGCCAGACGAAAAGCCAAAAAGTTCCGTTACAGTTCATAGAAACATGTCAAATGATGTATAGAATCAATCTTTCGGATGTTTTTAACATAAATCTTCAATAATGTTCCAACCGGAGAATTCCTTTGTCGTTAGAAATGCAATGGAACGCAGCTACCTCTCACAGGTGCATGCCTGACTGAGCTCATGGCCTTCTGCCAGACCTCTGGTTGAAACAGCTCTCTTTCTCTCCTCCTTCACAGTAGAAGCCTCAAACAAGGTTATAAAGACTGTTGACATCTAGTGGAAGCCTTAGGAAGTGAAATCAGACCAAATTTACACTGTATATTGGATAGGCAAAGAGTTGATAAACTACAAACCTCAGATTTCCAACTTCCTGGTGGATTTTTTCTCAGGTTTTTTAACTTTCATATGAGTTCTGTTATACTAACAGACATCATTCAAACAGTTTTAGAAACTTCAGAGTGTTTTCTATCCAAATCTACTAATAATATGCATGTCTTAGCTTCTGGGCCTGAGTAGCAGGCAGTTTACTCTGGGCACCTTATTCATCCAAGCTACTAAATACTGTCACCCAGTCATAAGAAGTTAATGAATTTGCGGTCAGCGAATGCCTTGCTATGTTTAGCAATTTTGTGGGACAGTACATAGCTAGCTATTGCAATTCCCTCATTTGCTGAATGCAGTTTTGTGAAAAGTCCTTGCTGCTTTTTCAACTGAGAAAGCAACTATTTCGATGCACTTGCCCTCTGCTCAGAAGACACACTCCTATATTTCTCTGCATGCTTTGTCTGGAAGTGTTGGGACAAGTTGTAGTCTTTGAAGACAGCGATGCTCTCTTTGCACACTAAGCACACAGCTTTCCCTGATACCTCAATAAAGAGATATTTCAATGTCCACTCTTGCTGGAACACCCTACATTCATTGTCTACTTTCCTTTTCCTTGAAATCTTTGAAAACCGAATTTATGCGCAATGTCTAGCTTGCTACTATTTGTAACTGTGACATGTGTGTCAGCCTGTCAGTCACTGTGTGTCCTCGTGCAGTTGTTATTTATACATGACTTCAAAATAAATGTCCCACAAACGGTGGGAGTTAAATCATAACGCAAAGGCGAGTATTCATTGGGCTTTTAATTTGAATAGCAAATTCCTTTTTTCAAAACTTTACTATCTCAAATTCTTTATGTGATCTGAGCATGGTTCCGTGGGCCGTATTGAATGAGGTCGCGGGCCGGCCTTTACCCAGGCCTGCTCTAGAAGCTCTGGAGAGACCCGTCTGAACTCAGATTTACAGCCACTGTATTAATTATCCTTTGTCCTCTGTTTCACTTACAGGGTCAGAGAGGGGACAGGAGGAAGAGGAGAAAGGGGAAGGAGCGGACATAGCAGATCCCACTGATTGAGGAAAAGGATGGAGGAAGAAGGAGCAGTGTGCAGAGTCAACCTCACTTGTTCACGTCTTCTTTAGAGGAAGAAGGAGCAGCATGGATTTTGGCGCTTCCTGGAACAATGTTAAGAGATAGCGATCTTGATTTACCCTCCGAACCAGCCTTCACTGAGCAACGGTCGTGGCCACAACACACACAGGAACAATGTAGCTGGCAGCACTTGTTTCCTTATGCTTGTTTATGAAACACACACATCCTGCTCAGTGTAACCCTCACCATATCTTTCTTTTTTACTGATCCCAGAATGTTGTAGTATACTGTAGAATACTAAGTTAATACTATAGTATTATCCACACAAAAAAAATCACTGTGGTAAATAATACAGAAATTATTTTTTAAACTATAGTAAATACTACAGTATTTAATCTGCATACCCCCCCCCCCCTATCCATCTACCTACCTACCAACCAGTTATGGAACATGTGCTATTTTAGTGCAGTTTCCTGAAAGATAAAGTCTCCACTTCTATATTAAAGATAACAAAACACTACAGTAAATACTGCAGTATACTAAAATCTGCAAAAACACTACAGTAAATACTGCAGTATACTAAAATCTGCAAAAACACTACTGTAAATACTAAAGTATATACTACCGTTTTATTTTGCTACAGTATTTATACAATAGTTAACTGTAAATAATACAGTATACTACAGTAAATACTACAGTGAATTCTGCAAAAACACTACAGTGAACACTATAGTAGTCACACATTAGTATACTATAGTGTTTATTCACTGTGGTTTTCCTTGTTCATTCTGTCTCATCATTTAAACAAGTGTCCAAGTCCATCCCTAAATAGCGTGGGGATTTTCTTCATAGTGTAGAGTTCCCATTATTTTCATGAATTCTAAATTCAGCTCTTCGTAGGACAGAAATGGCACAATGTTCTACATCGAAGTTGGCTCCGTTTCAGCGATGTTCTTTCTTTTCTTTTTTTTACTGTGCAAAGTCGTAAATGTTTAATGTCGAGGGAGTCTCCCATTTTGGATGTATTCTTCATTTGCGTCTTTTGTTCCGTTGAATCAGAAAGGTTTTAGCAGTGGTGTTCGTGTGTGTGTTTGTATGTGCGTGTGTTTGCTTGTTTGTGTGTGTGTGTGTGTGTGTGTGTGTGTGTGTGTGTGTGTGTGTGTGTGTGTGTGTGTGTGTGTGTGTTTGCTTGTTTGTGCGTGTGTGTGTGTGGCTGTTTGCTTGTTTGTTTGTGTTTGCGCTCACACATGCTCTCGTGGATGTATGCTAGTGTATAAGTATGACTATGGGTGAGCTTGTTTTGTGCAGCTGTCCAGCAATTAACCATGTTGTCAATTCCAGTCTACAAAGGCAGAACATGCACAAACTGAGATAGGGGACTTTTAAACCTTCAACAGTTTGGTTTACACCAGACTCTATTCTTCAGAGGAAGAATGACTAAAACAGACAGCGGAGATATAATGTCACTATATGAACAATTCAGGAAGATGCAGCCGAGCCAAAGGTTGACAAAAGTGCTTTAAATGTGTCAGATGGAGGTTTGACGTATGCTTTCTGATTATATTGTTTCCTATACTACTATTGGGACAAGTGTTAGAGAAGTAACTTGTTTCAAATCAAGACAAAAGTGGGATTTACTGGCTTTGAAGACATTTACCAAACAAGATAAATATGTTGACAAGTGACATTGTTGCCACAAATATTTTTGCAGTTTTAATTAGATGCTATTGTTTCCACAACTTCTACAACTATCCATATTCCTGCATGTGAAGGTATCTACTATTTAATCCAAGTTGAAAGTTTCAGTTTTAAAAAAAGCAACTAACAGCCAATACAGCCCACCCCAAACGCACGTTCACACAAACACACGTACACACAAACACACACACACACTGACAAACATACACACGCACGTTCACACAAACACACTTACACACTCACACACAAACACACGTACACACAAACACACACACACACTGACAAACAAACACACGCACATTCACACAAACACACTTACACACTCACACACAAACATACTGTACACACACTGACAAGCACACACAAATGCATGCACACATGCACACACATACGCACACACACATTCACCCACGAACGCACACACGCACAAACACACACACACACCTCCAGGGAGATGCACTTGGCTTCACACAGGACAGACATCAAGAGACTGGTAACTCTAGCAGACCCACCTGCTTCACACAGGGCAGACATCAAGAGCCTGGTAAGGACTCTAGGAGACCCGCCTGCTTCACACAGGGCAGACATCAAGAGACTGGTAACTCTAGCAGACCCGCCTGCTTCACACAGGGCAGACATCAAGAGACTGGTAACTCTAGCAGACCCGCCTGCTTCACACAGGGCAGACATCAAGAGACTGGTAAGGACTCTAGGAGACCCGCGTGCTTCACACAGGGCAGACATCAAGAGACTGGTAACTCTAGCACACCCGCCTGCTTCACACAGGGCAGACACCAAGAGACTGGTAAGGACTCTAGGAGACCCGCCTGCTTCACACAGGGCAGACATCAATAGACTGGTAACTCTAGCAGACCCGCCTGCTTCACACAGGGCAGACATCTAGAGACTGGTAAGGACTCTAGGAGACCCGCCTGCTTCACACAGGGCAGACATCTGGCGACTGGTAAAGGACTCTAGGAGACCCGTCTGCTTCACACAGGGCAGACATCTGGAGACTGGTAAGGACTCTAGGAGACCCGCCTGATTCACACAGGGCAGACATCTGGAGACTGGTAAGGACTCTAGGAGACCCGCCTGCTTCACACAGGGCAGACATCTGGAGAATGGTAAGGACTCTAGGATACCTGCCTGCTTCACACAGGGCAGACATCTGGAGAATGGTAAGGACTCTAGGATACCTGCCTGCTTCACACAGGGCATACATCTGGAGACTGGTAAGGACTCTAGGACACCCGCCTGCTTCACACAGGGCAGACATCTGGAGAATGGTAAGGACTCTAGGAGACCCGCCTGCTTCACACAGGGCAGACATCTGGAGAATGGTAAGGACTCTAGGATACCTGCCTGCTTCACACAGGGCAGACATCTGGAGACTGGTAAGGACTCTAGGAGACCCGCCTGCTTCACACAGGGCAGACATCTGGAGAATGGTAAGGACTCTAGGATACCTGCCTGCTTCACACAGGGCAGACATCTGGAGAATGGTAAGGACTCTAGGATACCTGCCTGCTTCACACAGGGCAGACATCTGGAGACTGGTAAGGACTCTAGGAGACCCGCCTGCTTCACACAGGGCAGACATCTGGAGAATGGTAAGGACTCTAGGATACCTGCCTGCTTCACACAGGGCAGACATCTGGAGACTGGTAAGGACTCTAGGAGACCCGCCTGCTTCACACAGGGCAGACATCTGGAGAATGGTAAGGACTCTAGGATACCTGCCTGCTTCACACAGGGCAGACATCTGGAGAATGGTAAGGACTCTAGGAGACCCGCCTGCTTCACACAGGGCAGACATCTGGAGAATGGTAAGGACTCTAGGATACCTGCCTGCTTCACACAGGGCAGACATCTGGAGAATGGTAAGGACTCTAGGATACCTGCCTGCTTCACACAGGGCAGACATCTGGAGACTGGTAAGGACTCTAGGAGACCCGCCTGCTTCACACAGGGCAGACATCTGGAGAATGGTAAGGACTCTAGGAGACCCGCCTGCTGCTTATCATCTTCATATATTTTTTCTATCCGGAACCTGGATGTTTTCTCTTTCTGGCTAACAGACATACTGTAGCTATATAGCTCTGTCTGGGTCTGATTGGCTCTGTTGATCATACATTAACGCTCACTGAAACATACACCTATCCTCTTGATGGTAAATACTCAGTAGCTCCTCATTGGGAAGGGTGAAAAGGTAAAGTGCTCAGTTTTGGGCCAGGACCCCCCCCCCCCCCACACACACACACACACACACACACACACACACACACACACACACACACACACACACACACACACACACACACACACACACACACACACACACACACACACCCTGATCAAATGCTTATTGTTTTCTCGTTTCAATTGTTGGGTTTGATCAGTTTGCTTTGTTGGTGTAAACATGTTGCTTCAGTTTACTTTTTTTAGGACAACCCACAGCGCTGAGCAGTGTCAATGTACAGTATGAGCACTCATTAAAACAAGTATAATTGACTCCTTCGAGTTGCCATCATTTTGTATTCTGGTTTCAAATGGGCCAAGCAGAGAATCAAAGGGTTGTTAATTAGAGTAATTCAGCTGGAATGAATCAAAAACCATTAGAATTTTATAACGACATGACTAATTTAAAGTTTTTAAATATTTGAATGACTAAGACTCCTGCTGAATTCTATTCAGACTAGAGGGAGGGAGGGAGGGAGGGAGGGAGAGAGTGAAAGATAGTGAAAGCGAGGGAGAGAGAGAGGAAGAGAGTTAGAGAGTGAAAGATAGTGAAAGCGAGGGAGAGAGAGAGGAAGAGAGTTAGAGAGTGAAAGATAGTGAAAGCGAGGGAGAGAGAGAGGAAGAGAGTTAGAGAGTGAAAGATAGTGAAAGCGAGGGAGAGAGAGAGGAAGAGAGTTAGAGAGTGAAAGATAGTGAAAGCGAGGGAGAGAGAGAGGAAGAGAGTTAGAGAGTGAAAGATAGTGAAAGCGAGGGAGAGAGAGAGGAAGAGAGTTAGAGAGTGAAAGATAGTGAAAGCGAGGGAGAGAGAGAGGAAGAGAGTTAGAGAGTGAAAGATAGTGAAAGCGAGGGAGAGAGAGAGGAAGAGAGTTAGAGAGTGAAAGATAGTGAAAGCGAGGGAGAGAGAGAGGAAGAGAGTTAGAGAGTGAAAGATAGTGAAAGCGAGGGAGAGAGAGAGGAAGAGAGTTAGAGAGTGAAAGATAGTGAAAGCGAGGGAGCGAGAGAGGAAGAGAGTTAGAGAGTGAAAGATAGTGAAAGCGAGGGAGAGAGAGAGGAAGAGAGTTAGAGAGTGAAAGATAGTGAAAGCGAGGGAGAGAGAGAGGAAGAGAGTTAGAGAGTGAAAGATAGTGAAAGCGAGGGAGCGAGAGAGGAAGAGAGTTAGAGAGTGAAAGATAGTGAAAGCGAGGGAGAGAGAGAGGAAGAGAGTTAGAGAGTGAAAGATAGTGAAAGCGAGGGAGAGAGAGAGGAAGAGAGTTAGAGAGTGAAAGATAGTGAAAGCGAGGGAGAGAGAGAGGAAGAGAGTTAGAGAGTGAAAGATAGTGAAAGCGAGGGAGAGAGGAATATTACAAGCAAAATGCTCTATGTCTCAAGCTTTGTTCAGTAGCTCTAGCAACAGCTCTTATCCCCCGGCAGTAGTGCCAGTCTTCCCATCAGAGATATTGATCCTCTTCAGTAACAGTACTCACACTCTCACAGGCTGTCTGTCGCTGTCTCCCCAGGACTTTAGTAGCTACAGCACTTCAAGACAATTCACACGAGAGACAGAGAGAAAGGGTAGAAAGGGAGGGAGAGAAAGGGGAAGAGAGGAAGAGAGGGAGATCAGAGATCATTAGAAGATCAGGGCTTTGCTGAAAACCAGTCTCAGAAAGTGAACTGTAGAGAAACATCCGCGCAGCGGCCAAAGTGAGTTTAACTGTGTTATGTTTCGTCACGGTATCCTTCCATTAATATTTCCCTTGACTGAGGAGGACTTTTTAGAGGCTGTTGATTGCTTAATTATCTCACTGACAGCCACAACAGACCAACAGACCTAGTAGACTAGCCATAAAACATGATTATTTTGTTGGTTGGAGAGGCAGTGACTTGCAGGGAGGTCTGTCTCTGAGTAGGAACTGGCTTTTATCAAAGTCAGATTTACTATTACCAAATCCAGACGCCCAAGTTCACCATACAACAGACAGCTCCAGCAATCACAGTGAAATACGTTATTAAATTAAATTGACAAACAATTTTCACCAAATATGAATACCAAATAAGCCAAGATACACAAGCGATAGCCTCCGATGGTGGTATATTTAATTTTATCCGACAAAGTGACTCACAGCTCAACTCAGCTCAGCCATAGACTGATGTAGTATCCTCAGTTACAACTGGCAGGTTGCATTATAATACCAATACATAGACACATTGTATCCGAATAGTTTGTAACACAAACTCCATAGCCTTTCAAAACGGATTTACAATTCTTCCAATGTACCACACGTAGAGCTCGGAAACACACACATACGCACACAAACACACACACACACAAACAGTATTAAATAAATGAGGTTCTAACAAAATGACTGAAAACTTCTGAACTGAAAAAAAATGTTTAATCAAAATAACATTTTAGCTTGATGAATCAAATGCTTTCAAAGGGATGTTAACATTAATTAATATTTAATGTTAATATTGCAAAAGAAAATGCATTTAGAACTACATTTACAGGACATTGGCCTGTCCTTCATGGTGAACGTCTCGATAGCAGCTTTGTAGAAGTCACAGCAGAACCCCATTACTTTAGTCTGGATGCACACAGCAGGCCCATGGCCGTGTGGGAGACCAAGGCTCTTGTAGAAGGCAAGGCTCGGACGCACATTGAAGGGCGGGAGAAGCCCAATTCACACAAAGCAAAAGTAAATGTCCAAGATGTGTAAAAAGTTTTAATTGGTCATAGGTTTTCAGACGATTGGACAGTCCAGTACTCACTGTTGGCCTGCCCGACAGATAGCAGGTGTGGGAGACCAAGGTTACCTGTCATGAATGAAGTCATGTGTCGTAAAGCTCCTGTATGCTGCCTCTGTCTGGTCTTAACTTAACTCATTATAGTTGACGTTCCACTCTTCAAACCCTCCAAACGTTACAATTATTCCAACTTGGAAAATTGTTTGAGGTGCAGTGCAGTGTCCATTTGTCAGGTTGTTTTTTGATAGCTACCTATAGCTAGCTTTGTTCAGTTCAAGGAATTCGAGTGAGCGCCAAATTATGTAGACACTCCCAAATGTGCAACGTGTTTAGGAAATACACATGTGCAAAATATGGAATCGTCTCAATGCAATTAAATGACTTCAAGCTAGGCAATGCACCCTGACCCTTAACTGTGACTGTAGTCCGGAACATCTGCATGTGTCAACGATCTGAATGGATGGAAAGAAAGACATGAATACCCCAGAACCTTCCCTGAGATTATGATGCAGTTCTAGCACATTTTAAGAATTTGAGCATAAAAAAACAACGGAATAATTGAGGAAAAAGCATTCAATTAACATAAACTCACCCCGTTCCGTACAAATGTGCGCAACCGCAACATTCAAACTAGGCTACAAAGAAAACGAATGGGACTGTAGCGACTGTGTTGACTTCAAAATCGGGGGTGTGAACTAGGTTTCTATTCAAGCGTTGATCGACATGGTAATGGATCTATAGTATTGGAGAAAAGTTGAAATAACGGACCCTCCGTTACATCGTGACGTGTCATGTCGTAACGTACAGCGCGCATAAAGCTACTATTTCTGTTTTACAATCTCTCTCCACCAGGTGTAGCACTTCTCTCATCCTTTAGAAACAAGAAATGGACAGGGACGGGGGTAAGGGGGGATACCTAGTCATTTTTTGCTTCATCATTGCATGCGATCATCATTCTCAAAGCCGCTGTTTACATCTAAGATCATTTTAGCACCGCCCTAAAAACCCGATTCAAATTCGACACAAACCTTCAAATAGGTATGTAATGACACATTATATAAACTCTTTGTAGTGTTTTATTTACATTTTAGAGGCGATAACGTGATAATTTGGACAGAAGCAATTTTCCCACACAACATCTCTCCTTCTCACCATCACGCAATAGTTTCGCTTCCCCACCTGCCATTTTTAAAAAGACCCGACGGGGCTCATTGCCTGCTTGAATTATGCAGAAACGGGAAGCGTTTAGGTCATGTAATTTATTATGTTGAAAAGGGAAGAAATTGTGCTTTACAATGGTATTGATATTACAGTTGATCTGGAAGTATTACATTTTTGGGTGCTAAAAAAAGGTCAATTGTACGGACCAAGGTGATGTACAAAAGTGAGTGAGTTTACGTTAGTCTTTTTTTATTTTTGTTTTCTCACAACAGATTTTTTGTTGTTAAATAAATACTGCCCACCCTGACTGCACATCACTTTGGAGAGGATACAATATGTGTTCATTTGGCTGAATAGTAGAGTTTGAATACATGATACAACATGCAGCACAAACAGCCTCATAATTTGTCCTAGAGCCTAGACAGAGATGACTTAACCAGAAGGGAAGATAGAGACAGACACAAACACACAGACAAACTCTCTCTCTCTCTCTTTCTTTCTCAAACACACACACACACACACACACACACACACACACACACACACACACACAAAACCCAAACATAATATACCAAGGGTAACTATCCTTATTCATGTCTGTCCTTCTCTTGGCACTGAGCGGAACCCGTTCAGTTCATCTAGAAGGTTCTATGAATGAACCCTCTGATTCTAATTCCAGGGGTTCTGAGGTGTTACCTTGGCAACAGAAGTGTGGAACAGGGAAAACAGAGGGAATCGTTGTTCCCCTCCCCATGGCCTTTTTAACATTACAAATAAAACAACACCGGACAGACTCACAAGATGGATGAGAGGTGTATCAGAATACATTTGCAGCGAGTTATAATATATCTAAAGTCATCTGACTCATGATCCAACAATCTCAAATTCATCCAAGAAAAAGAGAAGAAATTGCTCCTCTGTCTTGGCTTGGGGATATTTAACACGTAAGTAGGTCCTCTTGGCAGTGGTCTCGTCCTAAAGCACCTACTGTGGCATGTAGAAGAGCTTGTCACGACTCCTACCGAAGGTGGAGTTCCTGTCCGGGTGGCGCTCGGCGGTCGTCGTCACCGGCCTACTAGCTGCCACTGATCCTTTTTTCCCCCTTGTCTGTTTATTAGTTGCACCTGTGTTTAGTTAGGTTAATTGGTTGGGGTTTATTTACCAGCCGGCCCGACTGCTGGTTGTGCGGGATTATTTTCACTGTGCGTTTGCACACGACTGTAAGTCACGGTTGTCCGTGTATGTGTGTTTTGCTGAACTGTTTGGTTCCCCGTGTTTGGGGCATTTGTTTGTGTTGGCCTCGTTTTCACCGGTGTTGTGTATTAAAAGTATCGCTACCCTGAACTCTCTGCTTCCTGCGCCTGACTTCTTCCTCCACTCCGGGCGTTATAGAGCTGGTATGGTGCTATCTGAGACTGCTGACTAACTCATAGGTCCAATGTAATGGCTACCTGTGGTTAGAAGAGGAGTCCAAAACTAACAGCCCTTACATTCTTCTCTAACCTCACTCACTGAAATCAAACGCGTCGAGTGAAATTAACGAGTCTTAATTAAAAGCGGAAAGTACACGATACCTTCAGGAAAGTATTCAGACCCCTTTACATTTTCCACATTTTGTTACGTTACAGTCTTATTCTAAAATGGAAAACACACATTTTTACCTTGTCACGACTTCCTCCGAAGTTGGTCCCTCTCCTTGTTCGGGGGGGAGTTCAGCGGTCGAAGTCACCGACCTTCTAGCCATCGCTGATCCACCTTTCATTTTCCATTGGTTTTGTCTTGTCTTCCATCACACCTGGTTCCAATTCCATAAATTCCATGTTGTGTATTTAACCCTCTGTCCCCCCCCCCATGTCCTTGTCGTTAATTGTTTCTTGCAGTGCTTATGCACGGCATGCTGGTATATACCGGGTTTTGTTTGACCAATTTATTATATTGTTGACGGTGGTTTATGGATATTAAACGACACCGTTGTAAATCAGTTTTCGCTCTCTTGCGCCTGACTTCTCTGACGCCAGTATCGCACCTCACTATATACCTCATCAATCTGCACACAATACCCCATAATGTCAAAGCAAAAACGTGTTTGTATTTTATTTGAGAAATGTATGAAAAATCTAAACATGACTATTCAGAACCTTTGCTATGAGACGTGAAATTGGGCTCAGGTGCATCCTGTTTCCATTGATCATCCTTGATATGTTTCCACAATTTGACTGGAGTTCCACCTGTGGTAAATTCAATTGATTTGAAATGATTTGGAAAGGCACACGCCTGTCTATTTAAGGTCTCACAGTTGACAGAGCAGGTCAGAGCAAAAACCAAGCCATGAGGTCGAAGAAATTGTCTGTAGAGCTCTGAGACAGGATTGTGTTAAGGAACATTTGAACATCGGTCATCTATAAACATTTGACCATCTTGGACATGTTCTGTTATAATCTCCACCCGGCAGAGCCAGAAGAGGACTGGCCACCCCTCATAGCCTGGTTCCTCTCTAGGTTTCTTCCTAGGTTCCAGCCTTTCTAGGGAGTTTTTCCTAGCCACCGTGCTTCTACACCTGTATCGCTTGCTGTTTGTTGTTTTGGCTGGGTTTATGTACAGCACTTTGTGACATCAGCTGATGTAAAGAAGGGTTTTATAAATACATTTGATTGATTGAACAGATCTGGGGAAGGGTAACAAAAAAGTTCTGCAGCATTGAAGGTCCACAAGAACACAGTAGCCTCCATCATTCTTAAATGGAATAAGTTTGGAACTACCAAAACTCTTCCTAGAGCTGGCCGCCTGGCCAAACTGAGCAATCGGGGGAGAAGAGCCTTGGTCAGCGAGGTGATCAAGAACCCAATGGTCACTGACAGAGCACTATACTTCCTCTGTGGAGATGGGACAACCTTCTCCACAGCTCTCCACCAATCAGGCCTTTATGGTAGAGTGGGCAGACGGAAGTCACTCCTCAGTAAAAGGCACATGACAGCCCGCTTGGAGTTTGCCAAAGGCACCTAAAGAATCTCAAACAATGAAAAACAAGATTCTCTGTTCGGATGAAACCAAGATTGAACCATTTGGACTGAATGCCAAGCGTCACGTCTGGAGGAAACCTGGCATCATCACTACGGTGAAGCATGGTTGTGGCAGCATCACACTGAGAGGATATTTTTCAGTGGCAGGGACTGTGAGACTAGTCAGTATTGAGGCAAAGATGAATGGAGAAATGTGCAATGAGATCCTTGATGAAAACCTGCTCCAGAGTGCTCAGGACCTCAGATTGGGCAAAGGTTCACCTTCCAACAGGACATCGACTCTAAGCACACAGCCAATACAACGCAGGAGTGGCTTCAGGAGAAGTCTCTGAATGTCCTTGAGTGACTCAGCCAGAGTCCGGACTTGAACCCGATCGAACATCTCTGGAGTGAACTGAAAATAGCTTTGCAGCCACGCTCCCCATCCAACCTGACAGAGGTTGATAGGATCTGCAGAGAAGAATGACTCCCAAAATACAGGTATATCAAGCTTGTAGCATATTACCCAAGAAGACTTGAGGCTGTAACCGCTGCCAAAGTTGAGTCAACAAAGTACTTTCTAAAGGGTCTGAATACTTATGTAAATGTAATATTTCAGTTGTGTTGTTTTATAAATGTGCAAAAAAATCTAAAAACATGTTTTTGCTGTGTCATTATGTGGAAATATGTGTAGATTGACGAGGAAACAAAAACAATTCAATCAATTTTGGAAAAAGGCTGTAAAGTATCAAAATGTTGAAAATGTCAATTGGTCTGAAAACTTTCTGATCGCGCTGTATATAGAAAAGCATGTTGACACCCCTTCAAGTGAGTGGATTCAGCTATTTCAGCCACACCTTTTTTTTATACATTTATTTAACTAGAGAAGTCAGTTAACTTCTTATGGTATAGGGGATGCTTGCGTCCCACATGGCCAAAAACCAGGGGAAATGCAGCGCGGCAAATTCAAATAAATTAATAGAAAAATCTAACTTTCCTTAAATCACACATGTAAGATACTAAATTAAATCTACACTCGTTGTGAATCCAGCCAACATGTAAGATCTTAAAAAGGCTTTTCGGCGAAAGGTTAAGAAGCTATTATCTGATGATAGCACAACAGTAAACAAAGAGGGTAGCATATTTCAACCCTGCAGGCGCCACACAAAACGCAGAAATAAAACATAAAACATGCCTTACCTTGGACGAGCTTGTTTTGTTGACACTCCAATATGTTCCATAAACATCACAATTGGTCCTTTTGTTTGATTAATTCCATCCATATATATCCAAAATGTCAATTTGGCGCATTTGATCCAGAAAAAAAGCTTCCAAAATATGCAACGTCACTACAAAGTATTTCAAAAGTTGCCTATAAACTTTGACAAAATATTTCAAACTACTTTTGTTATGCAACTTTGGGTATTTTTAAACGTTAATAATCGATCACATTGAAGACGGGTCTATCTGTGTTCAATACAGGAAGACAACAAACCACGCTACTTTTCAAGTCTTGCGCAAATTAGTGTTACGCAGTTCCTAGTTGGCCCTACTTCTTCATTGCACAAATGAATAACCTCAACCAAATTCCAAAGACTGGTGACATCCAGTGTAAACGGTAGGACCCGAAAACAAGTCCCTAAGAAATATTGTTTGCCAATGAGACCTCAGTGAACAGACAGAGACCTTAATTAGTTTTTATTCTGAACGGTTAGTCCTCGGGGTTTTGCCTGCTACATAAGTTCTGTTATACTCACATACATGATTCAAACAGTTTTATAAACTTCAGAGTGTTTTCCATCCAAATCTAGTAATATGCATATCTTATATTCTTGGCATGAGTAGCAGGAAGTTGAAATTGGGAACGCTATTTATCCAAAAGTGAAAATGCTGCCCCCTATACCTAAAGAAGTTAAGAACAAATTCTTATTTACAATGACGGCCTATCCCGACCAAACCGTGACGACTCTGGGCCAATTCTGCGCCGCCCTATGGGACTCCCAATCAAGGCCGGATGTGATACAGCCTGGATTCAAACCAGGGACTGTAATGAAGCCTCTTGTACTGAGATGCAGTGCCTTAGACCGCTGTGCCTCTCGGGAGCCCATTGCTGACCGGTGTATAAAATTGAGCACACAGCCTTTCAACATAGCACCTTCATTGGATGCAACTTTTCCAACAGGTCAGTTCGTCAAATTTCTGCCCTGCTATAGCTGCCCCAATCAACTGTAAGTGCTGTTATTGTGAAGTGGAAAAGTCTAGGAGCAACAAGCCGCAAAATGGTAGGCCACACTAGCTCACAGAATGGGACCACCGAATGCTGAAGCACATTGCATGTAAAAATCGTCTCTCCCTGGTTGCAACACTCACTATCGAGTTCCAAACTGCCTCTGGAAGCAACGTCAGCACAATAACTGTTAGTCGGGAGCTTCATGAAATGTGTTTCCATGGACGAGCAGCCGCACACAAGCCTGAGATCACCATGCACAATGCCAAGCGTCGCCTGGAGTGGTGTAAAGCTCGCTGCTATTAGACTCTGGAGCAGGGGAAACGTGTTCTCTGGAGTGAGGAATCAGATTTCACCATCTGGCAGTACAACGGACAAATCTGGGTTTGGCGAATGCCTGCCCCAATGCATGGTGCCAACTGTAAAGTTTGGTGGTGGAGGAATAATGGTCTGGGGCTGTTTTTCATGCTTCAGTTATATTTGGTCTAGGCCCCTTAGTTCCAGTGAAGGGACATTTTAACGATACAGCATACAATTGTATTCTAAACAATTCTGTGCTTCCAACTTTGTGGCAAAAGTTTGGGGAAGGCCCTTTCCTGTTTCAGCATGACAATGCCCCTATGCACAAAGCGAGGTCCATACAGAAATGGTTAGTCGAGATCGGTGTGGAAGAACTTGACTGGCCTGCACAGAGCACTGACCTCAACTCCATCGAACACTTTTGGGATGAATTGGAACGGCGACTGCGAGCTAGGCATAATCTCCCAACGTCAGTGCCCGACCTCACTAATGCTCTTGAGGCTGAATGGAAGCAAGTCCCCGCAGCAATGTTCCAACATTCCAACATTCAGCCTTCCCAGAAGAGTGGATGCTGTTATAGCGGCATCTTAATGCCCATGATTTTGGAAACAGATGTTCGACAAGCAGGTGTCCACATACTTTTGGTCATGTAGTGTGTAAATAGTCAAATCGTTTTTTTGTCCAAACTGTTAGCATGTATGACCAGCCTGGCGTACTCAACATCTGCCACTAAAATATAAATTATGTCACCTTGTGTTCCCAAGGGTGACCAACTGCTAATCTCTTTTATAGGCTCTGAGTTCATAAACTGGGCATCAGCTTACTGTAATTAAGTAATAAAGGACCAGCAGACGGTTGTATCGTTATTCCCAGTTCTGCTTCCAGGTCCACACACATGTATGCACAAACAGACACATGCTTACATGTACTCACACAAAAACACACACAGGCTCTATTGTAGGTCTGTCCTTAGCTGCTTCGTGGCTTAGGGTAAGAGACATTGACGAACGCTTAGTGATTCTCCAGGTGTGTGTCGACTCACAGTCAGTTCAAATGGGCAAGACCTGGTCTGACTAACACACACACACACACACACACACACACACACACACACACACACACACACACACACACACAGCCGTGTTCCAAACAGGCCAGACCGACCATTCCTCAATAGGTATTTCTCTATCCTCCTGTGTCAGAGACTTCTGTCCCACAATTATGACCTCACCACCCCTGTCCCCCAATTATGACCTCACCACCCCTGCCTGGCCTGTTGGGAGTCAGAATGTGTGTGAGGGTTTACTGAACTGCGCTCTCTGACTCTCTCTTCTCCAATACAGTATTTTGTCTTTAATGTCTTTTTCGCTATGTCAGACCCTAGTAAGACCAGCTGTCGCCATTAGCGTCGGCTAATGGGGATCCTAATAAATCAAAAATCAAACCCAGCGTCACATCGGAGGTCATTTGCTTTGGCAGATGGGGTTTTAAAAAGTATGGCAGAAGTCAAGAGGATTTATGAGGGAAAAACAGTCAAGGTGATCCTCTGTAGAAACACTGGTATATTCACCTCGTTATCTAAAATCATCAAGGTTGCTATATTGACCGTAATCCCAGGAAAATGGCTATAATGAGAAGGATTTTTGGTGAATTAGCTGATTATGTCGTTATTGCCGGTGGAACTGTACCTGAATAAAGTAAGGTATAGAGATAACTCCTGAAGGACCATTTTGTGTCGTTTTCATCAACATAACACAGTGAAATACAGAATGTGTAGACGTTTTTTTTAGGTTCGCTGTCAGAAATAACAGTTCTTAACAGGAAGATGATTTCAGGGTAAGGCGCAATTACCCTTTTTCCGTGTCTCTACACCGCATCTTCCTCTGTCTCTCCCTTCCCTCTCTCTGCATCAACCTCGTGGACACTTCCCTCTCTCTGCATCAACCTCGAGGACACTTCCCTCTCTCTGCATCAACCTCGTGGACACTTCCCTCTCTCTGCATCAACCTCGTGGACACTTCCCTCTCTCTGCATCAACCTCGTGGACACTTCCCTCTCTCTGCATCAACCTCATGGACACTTCCCTCTCCACCTCTCACTGATTCAATCTCTGAATAATGAGCCAGAAAATGATCCTCCATCCCTGGCGTACAGTTCATGTCTTTCTCATGGTCATTTAAACGGCCAGAATAACAACGACGACATGACGTCATACATGTGTCTCTTGAGCAGTTGATGTGGTTTGTTTACGTGCCTCTTTAGAACAACAGATGCGTAACATACCAGTTTTAAAGGAAAACCTGTGTGTGTGTGTGTGTGTGTGTGTGTGTGTGTGTGTGTGTGTGGTGTGCGCGTGTGTATGGAGAGAGAGAGAGAGAGAGAGAGAGAGATGGACTTCCTCTCACAGCAACAAGCTATGTAATCACTCCCATCATTGCCAACACCACAGGCGTAATACAGTACAACCTCTCAGAGGGCACACACACACACACACCTCTCTGGAGCTTGACAGGCTTTTAGGTGTTTAATACAGTCCCCATCGGCACAAATCATTTCTCCAGTTAGGAGAGCCAACTAGTGAAATGTCACCCAGAGAAACGAGGGAGACTCCTGAACTCCTTCTCTTGTGTAACCTTTTAGCCGTTCCTCAGGTTCAGAATCACAGAGAGGAGACCTGCCTTCCTCCTAGGTCATATCAGTTAATTGGCTTTTTTCAAATTGCCCTGTGGTGAAGACATTGAGTGTGTGCGTGTGTGCGTGCGTGTGTGCGTGCGTGCGTGCGTGCGTGTGTGTGTGTGCATGTCTGTCTATCTGTTCCCATTGCTTCTCCATAACATTGTGACCCTGTGTCTTCCCCTCTGATCCTTCCATTTGAATAAATCTAATTTGCAGTTTTACATGTGAAAACGTATTGTCACATGTGGAATTGCGTTTTTGCGTGCAAAACATTCACATGTGAACCTAAAATCTGCAGTGGAAAAACTTCCAAAGGTTGTCGCGTGTAGTATCATGGTATGACATCACATTGTCACATTTATTTCACATGAGATCGCATTTTCAAATGTGCTCAAACAAATGTCAGGTATAATTTCACAGGATCACATGTTATACCATTAACATCACATGATCGAATTTGAAACAATCACATTCAATTCATATGGGTTTTTCCGCGACACGGACAAATGCCCAGAACCATGCAAAGACACTGCCCGACGGCTCATTTTAAATGCTATTGTTACAGTAACTGCTTCAGTAATAATATCTTCAGAAACAGTTACCAGTTTTGCCATTCATCAGGACTGCTTCATGCATCACTTATATCTAGAATGATGTCATGTTTGAATGAAATTTTAACGCGCTGAGAGTCGGGAAGCAAGTTCAGGGAGCGAGTGTTTTAATAAATAAACGGAACATAGTACAAAACAAGAAACACGAACAACGCACAGACATGACACAGAAACAATGACGCGTGGTTGTAGGAACCGAAGAGAGTGACATATATATAGGGAAGGTAATCAGGGAAGTGATGGAGACCAGGTGAGTCTGACAACACGCAGGTGCGCGTAACGATGGTGACAGGTGTGAGTCATAATGAGCAGCCTGGTGACCTAGAAGCTGGAGCACATGCAACAAACATTTTTTTTCTAACAAAGAAAAGCTTTAGAAAGGTTTACTTCTTCACAGTTTTTAATGAAAAATGATTTAGATTCCTTCCAAAATCCAATTTGACACACACACACACACACACACATCTATATATATATCCAGGCTGTATCACATCCGGTCTTGATTTGGAGTCCCATAGGGCGGTGCACAATTGGCTCCGCATCGTCTGGGTTTGGCTGGGGTAGGCCGTCATTGTAAATAAGAATTTGTTCTTAATTAACTGACTTGCCTAGTTTAAATAAAGGATAAATATAATATAATAAAAATATATATACAGTACCAGTCAAATGTTTGGACACTCATTCTACTCATTCTAGGGTTTTGATTTATTTGTACTATTTTCTACATTGTAGAATAATAGTAAAGACATAAAAACTATTAAATATCACATATGGAATCTGTGATAACCAAAAAAAGTGTAAACAATTGAAAATATATATATATTTTTAGATTATTTAAACTAGCCAACCTTTGCCTTGATGACAGCTTTGCACACTCTTGGCATAGAAAATAGTACAAATAAAGAAAACATCTTGAATGAGTGAGTGTGTCCAAACTTTTGACTAGTACTATATATATATATATACATTGAGTGTATGAAACACTAGGAAACCAGCTCTTTCTATGACATAGACTTATTAGGTATCACGTCGGCTCCCGATCCCCCTCTCTGGTGCTCGAGGTCGCCAGGCTGCCCATCATTATGCACACCTGTCACCATCGTTACGCACACCAGTGTTTCATCAGACTCACCTGGACTCCTTCATGTCATTGATTGCCTCCCCTATATCTGTAACTTACTCACCCTGTAGTTGCTTCCCGTCTCCCAGCGTCTGTCGTCTCAAGACCGTTACACTAAGTGAATCCAGGTGAAGGTTATGATCCCTTATTGATGTCACCTGTTAAATCCACTTCAGATCAGTGTAGATGAAGGGGAGGAGACAGTTTTGTTTTTTACCTGTTTGGGATAGGGGGCAGCATTTTCACGTTTGGATGAAAAGCGTGCCCAGAGTAAACTGCCTGCTACTCAGTCCCAGTTGGTAATATATGCATATCATTAGTAAATATGAATAGAAAACACTCTGACATTTCTGAAACTGTTTGAATGATGTCTGTGAGTATAACAGAACTCATATGGCAGGCGAAACCTGAGAAAAATCCAACCAGGAAGTAGGAAATCTGAGGTTTGTAGTTTTTCAACTCTTTGCCTATCGAATAGACAGTGTGTATGGGCTCAAATGCACTTCCTACGGCTTCCACTAGATGTCAACAGTGGGAGCTGAATTAGTCAGTGGACTGTCAGAGTGCCACGAGCTGGTCACACGCGTTCACGTGAGAGTTAGCTTGACTTCCATTGCATTTCTACAGACAAAGGAATTCTCCGGTTGGAACATTATTGAAGATTTATGATAAAAACATCCTCAAGATTGATTCTATACTTCGTTTGACATGATTCTACAAACTGTAATATTACTTTTCTTCTGAACTTTGGCCTGGACCTGCTCGTTTGTTTGGATTTGTGAACTTAACGCGCTAACAAAATGAGGTATTTGGACATAAATTATGGACTTTATCGAACAAATCAAACATTTATTGTGGAACTGGGATTCCTGGGAGTGCATTCTGATGAAGATCATCAAAGGTAAGTGAATATTTATAACGCTATTTCTGACTTCTGTTGACTCCAACATGGAGGATATCTGTATGGCTTGATTTGTGGTCTGAGCGCCGTTCTCGATTATTGCATGGTTTGCTTTTTGCGTAAAGTCTTTTTGAAATCTGACAGCGGTTGCATTAAATTCCACAACCACCTGAAAGGAAGCGATTCCCAATCCTTCCATAACAAAGCCATCACCTACAGAGTAATTAACCTAAGTAAGGTTGTCCTGGGGATCTGTTCACAAACACAAACAGACCCCACAGTGCCCCAGGACAGCAACACAAATAGGCCTAACCAAATCATGAGAAAACAAAAAGATAATTACTTGACACATTTGAAAGAATTCACAAAAAAAATCTGAGTAAACTAGAATGCTATTTGGCCCTAAACACAGAGTACATTGTGGCAGAATACCAGACCATTTTAACTGACTCAAAAGTAAGGACATCTTTGACTATGTACAGACTCAGTGAGCATAGCCTTGCTATTGAGAATGGCCTCCAAAGGCAGACCTGGCTCTCAAGAGAAGACATGCTATGTGCACACTGTCCACAAAATGAGGTGGAAACTGAGATGCACTTCCTGACCTACTGCTAAATGTATGAGCATATTAAAGACACATATTTCCCACAGATTCCACAGACCCCAAAATCCAATTTTGATAATCTCCCATATCTATTGTGTGAAATACCACAGTGTGCAATAACAGCAGCAAGATTTGTGACCTGCTGCTACAAGAAAAGGACAATCAGTGAAGAACAAAAAACATTGTAAATACATATTTATATTTATGTACTTTCCCTGTACTTTCCCTGTACTTTAACTGTTTGCACATCGTTACAACACTGTACTATATACACATGTAGACATAATATTTTTTCTTTGGAACCTGTGAGTGTAATGTTTATTTTACTTTTGTTTATTATCTATTTCAATGGCTTTGACAATGTAAACATATGTTTCCCATGCCAATAAAGCCCTTAAATTCAAGAGAGAGAGAGAGAGAGAGCATGAATAGAAAGAGGCAGAGGGTGGGAAAGAGGACAGAGGACAGAGGACACTTTAAGCTGGACAACCAGGCCATGTGGAGAGATGGAGAGTTATAGAGACAGGGAAAGAGAAGGGAAAAGGGGTGCGGATGAATTATGTTACAAGTATCTTGGGTCGTGTAGAGACAGGAAGAAATAGGGAAAACAGGAGAGAGATACAGTATATATATAAATATATATATATAAAGAGAGAGTGAGATTTGCATTTTATCAACTTGAACCCGTTTTTTTATGTTGTAATTCTTGCTCATTCCCATTGATGCCACTGCTAACTCAAGACTGTAAAACGAGATGATGAGGAGGAAGGGTAGAGGCACCCACATCCCCTGTAGGAATGCTCACTGCAGCTCCTCTTGGACCAGGAAGTCAGGAAAGGCATGGTTCACTAATTAGCACATTCAAAGTCCTATAAATGTAAGATGGCGCCGGAGCGGATGGCTGCCATTTCATGGGCTCTCCGTGCTTCATACGGCCCAGTAATCACCAAACCTCCTGTCATCAAAGACCTCTATACCAGGCGGTGTCAGAGGAATCCACCCACCCTAGTCAGTGGACTCCAGTCACCCTAGTCATAGACTGTTCTCTCTGCTACCACACAGCAAGCTGTACCGGAGCGCCAAGTCTAGGTCCAAGAGGTTTCTAAACAGCTTCTACCCCTAAGCCATAAGACTCCTGAACATGTAATCAAATGGCTACCCAGACTATTTGCATTGCCCCCCTCTTTGCGCTGCTGCTACTCTCTGTTGTTATCTATGCATAAGTCACTTTAATAACTCTACCCACATGTATATATTACCTCAATTACCTCGACTAACCGGTACTCCCGCATATTTACTCTGTACCTCATGTACATAGCCTATTGTTATTTTACTGCACCTCTTTAATTATTTGTTACTTTTATTTCTTATTTTTTTAGGTATTTTTCATAACTTAATTGTTGATTAAGGGCTTGTAAGTAAGCATTTCACTGTAAGTAAGTCTACACCTGCTGTATTCGGCACATGTGACATATAAAATAAGATTTGATTTGAATTGGAAATCCGAGCTCCAACGCTCTGCTTCATGTACGTAAGAGTCTCAGCCCTAATTCATACTGATTTAACATCCTCTTCCTTCACTGTCCTTCAAGATATGAGCCAGCTGTTTTAGAAGCATGAATTCCGTTCCACAAACACCACAACCAAAAAAGGAATTGGAATTCATAGATTGGGATGAGCAAGCCTCATTCTTATTCTGTTTTGGAGCACAAGATCGGTAGCAGGTGTGTTTGAAAAGTTAAGGTTGATTTTTTTTTGCTTAATTCCCTTGTTTTACGAAGCTTGGAGACCGGTGCACTGTGAACTGCTTTCTATTCATTTCTTGATCTAATGAGCTATACTCTACTCCTGAGTCACTTAGCTCACAACTTGAAGCCACTCTATCCTATAGTCTCCTGATCTGAAATTACCAAACTGCAGAATGAGAGTAGCCATCAAACAGAGAGAAGCAATGGGAAACCAATTGGCTTAGCGATATGAATTTTCTCTTTCGTCTGTGTTAGATTCCTATTCCTATAATAGATTCCTATTGAAAGTGGTATGAAACTGTTGCCTGGCTACTCACACTCCATGCTCCAGCCGAAAGCTACTCCACACCCACAAGCATTAGTTTCTTCTCCTCAGTGAGTCTGGATTGAAGTACCTCTCCGATTCTTCACCGAATGCGAACACATTCGGGGACGTCTGATTGGTCCAGAAACTGATGGGTTGGGCCAGAGCCAAAACACACGTGGGTAAAGCGGCGGATTGAAAATCCATCATTGGCTTTGATATGCTGTTTCCGATCCAACTGCTGGTTACTTTGTTTTGTACAATGCCCTCGTCACCGCAAACGCCTTCTATGACGGCAATCTCAGACTAAAGTATGTTGTAAAACAACAGAGGAATGGAAGAATTTAGTGCGAGTAGTCAAGCTAATGGAACGGGAGGTATACCACTCTGTGAGGGATTAGGTGCTTGTGAAGAAAAGCAGGTCGGGTATAAGCACCAATGAATACTTTCCATGGTCCATGAGCCCTGTAGAAAATCCACACCCCACTCAGCAAGAATTTCTTACATTTATTGCAAGTCTGCTGCAGGGGGAAGGACTCTCAATTCAATTCAATTTCAATTTAAGGGCTTTATTGGCATGGGAAACATGTTAACATTGCAAAAGCAAGTAAAGTAGATAAGCTATACTCCACTACTGAGTTATTTAGCTCACACCTTGAAGCCACTCTATCCTATAGTCTCCTGATCTGAAATTACCAAACTGCAGAATGAGAGTAGCCATCAAACAGAGAGAAGCAATGGGAAACCAATTGGTTTAGCGATATGAATTTCTCTCCTGTCTGTGTTAGATTCCAATTGAAAGTGGTATAAAACGATTACCTGGCTACCCAGACTCTCCTCCCTCTGCCATGGCGGTGTGAAGTGTCTGTTTACAGATCACTCCTCTGACCTCTCACTGGACCCTTGACCGCTGATCATCCTCCTTGACATTGCCCACCTTGGCCTTGAACGAATAGGATCTTTAGGCCAGGACTGATATAATGGGGGTCAGTAGGCCCATACTGGGGTCAGACGTCAGTATCACTTTTCCAGTGAACGAAGTAAACTACTCTACAAACAACTGGACTTTTCCATCAGCTCGATTCTGCCAAAGGATTAGAAATTCTGAACCATCCCCGATGACGAGTAAGTAATTTCTCTTCGCCCACTAGGTCGTAATCCTGTTGAGTGTTAATAACTTTTTCGCCCAATAGGTCAGAATCCTGTTGAGTGTTATTAATTCTCTTCGCCCACTAGGTCAGAATCCTGTTGAGTGTTAAAAACTATCTTCGCCCATTAGGTCATAATCCTGTTGAGTGTTATTAACTCTCGTCGCCCACAAGGTCATAATCCTGTTGAGTGTTATTAACTCTCATCGCCCACAAGGTCATAATCCTGTTGAGTGTTATTAACTCTCGTCGCCCACAAGGTCATAATCCTGTTGAGTGTTATTAAATGATTCACATGCCATTTTCTTTCATTGGCAGGCAGAAGCATGCCTGACCCATAACACAATCCCAATTTAATTTGCCATGCATTCATAAGTTATAGCTAGTACCTGATGACCACAGCCCCATTACTCAGCCCTAAACAATGGTAGATGTTGAAACAATGTATGAGTGAAGTGAGAGTATTTGGATTTCATTGAGTAAGACGTGTTATGCCCTGACGTCTTGGTTGAATAGAACGAACGGTGCTGTTCTTTGCATGGTATGAGCTCTTAAAGATTGTTCCTTGCTCTATAAACCTCCAAACCAGTTCCAATTAAGAAAGAACAAAGAATTCTCTGGAAAGTGTAAGGATGTCCTTTTAAGGAAATGTGCAATAGTGAAAGGCGCCAAGAGTCAGTGAGCCCATTGCTCAAAAGTAATGGATCAGGGTCTTAATCTTGACGGTCAGTAAGTACACTTTCAATATAATTTAGCTATTAAATTGTATTTTTCAAATACAAGTAATTAATCAAGTTAAGAAGATCTCACATATTTCCGCAAAATGCCTCATAAAATGTTTGAGTTTATCTGCTATCCATTTGAAACATCCACTGAGTGTGTACAAAGGAAGTCCATACTTGCTGAATAATAAATCTACTATAATTCCATATATGGTTGCTGGTCCACACAGATACAGAATATTAAAGAGTCATTCATGGGACACCAATCATTTTATTTTGGCATTTCTGATCCCTTAACATCTTTATTGTAGCAGACAGTGGTCGGTGGCTAGGGACTCACCTGAACCTATAAAAAATGATTCTTTCATTTCTCCACGTGTTTCTTCTAAAACCTGTACGAACACTCTTTTCATGTTCACCCCTTTGAGTTTCTGACGGACAGAGGAGACGGGGACTGCCTGAGGACAGCTTTATTAATACCGTTGGTGAAATCGCCTGAGTCTAAGGCCTAGATTTAATCAGGTGAAGGGTTAACAGGTGATAGCAGACACCCGCATAGCGAATGTTTTGGAGGTTGAATTGCGTTTGAGCCGTCAAATTGGTGAGCAGCTGCTCTTGCCATAATTTTCACGAAGCCACACCTGTCCCACTCGCAATAGAAGTTCAGAACTAGAAAGTATAGGTTATATGGAAAAAAATGACACAATTTAAAAAATTATAAAAATAAATAATGATTTCTATCATCCTAATGGAGGTGCAGATTACATCTCACATTCCAGTGTTCTAACATGTAAACAAGGCTGCATGGGATTTCTCTAAATGCAACTCCATGCAGCCAATGGCAATCCCCACTTTAGGGATACTGCTCTAACACAGATCCAGCTCTGACACTGTCTAAACATCAGCTATGCTAAAGCAAATCTGATTGAATCAGGCTCTTCAGTCAAACCAGTTATTGAATACCAGTTACCTGAAGCAATAGAGAATTAGTGATCGGGAAACAAAGCTTCTTGAAGCATTGAGGTTTTCTAGCCAATTGGGTCAAAAATAGGTTCATGATTCATTACAGGCAGTTAGAAAAGCCAAGGCTAGCTTTCCAAGCAGAAGTTTGCTTCCTGCAACACAAACTCAAAAAAGTTCTGGGACACTGTAAAGTCCATGGAGAATAAGAACACCTCCTCCCAGCTGCCCACTGCACTGAGAATAGGAAACTCTGTGACCACCGATAAAGCCACCATAATTGAACATTTCAATAAGCATTTTTCAACAGCTGGCCATGCTTTCCACCTGGCTACCCCTACCCCGGTCAACCGCACTGTACCCCCCACAGCAACTCGCCCAAGCCTTCCCCATTTCTCTTTCTCCCAAATGCAGTCAGCTGATGTTCTGAAAGAGCTGCAAAATCTGGACCCCTACAAATCAGCCGGGCTAGACAATCTGGGCCCTTTCTTTCTAAAATGATCTGCAGAAATTGTTACCACCCCTATTACTAGCCTGTTCAACCTCCCTTTCGTGTCGTCTGACATTCCCATAGATTGGAAAGCAGCTGCGGTCATCCCGCTCTTCAGAGGGGTGGACACTTTTGACCCAAACTGCTACAGACCTATATCTATCCTACCCTGCCTTTCTAAGGTCTTCGAAAGCCAAGTCAACAAACAGATTACTGACCATTTCGAATCCCACCGCACCTTCTCTGCTTTGCAATCTGGTTTCAGAGCTGGTCATGCGTCCACCTCAGCCACGCTCAAGGTCCTAAACGATATTTTAACCGCCATCGTTAAGAAACAATACTGTGCAGCTGTATTCATTGACCTGGCCAAGGCTTTCAACTCTGTCAATCACCACATCCTCATCGGCAGACTCGATAGCCTTGGTTTCTCAAATGATTGCCTCGCCTGGTTCACCAAATACTTCTCTGATAGAGTTCAGTGTGTCAAATCGGAGGGCCTGTTGTCCAGGCCTCTGGCAGTCTCTATGGGGGTGCCACATGGTTGAATTCTTGGGCCGACTCTCTTCACTGTATACATCAATGATGTCGCTCTTGCTGCTGGTGAGTCTCTAATCCACCTCTACGCAGACAACACCATTCTGTATACTTCTGGCCCTTCTTTGGACACTGTGTTAACAACCCTACAGACGAGCTTCAATGACATACAACTCTCCATCCGTGGCCTCCAACTGCTCTTAAATAAGTAAAACTAAATGCATGCTCTTCAACCGATCGCTGCCTGAACCTGCCCGCCCGTCCAGCATCACTACTCTGGACGGTTCTGACTTAGAATACGTGGACAACTACAAATACCTGGGTGTCTGGTTAGACTGTAAACTCTTCTTCCAGACTCACATTAAGCATCTCCAATCCAAAATTCAATCTAGAATCGGCTTCCTATATTGCAACAAAGCATCCTTCACTCATGCTGCCAAACATACCCTCGTAAAACTGACCATCCTACTGATACTCGACTTTGGCGATGTCATTTACAAAATAGCCTCCAATACCCTACTCAATAAATTGAATGCAGTCTATCACAGTGCCATCTGTTTTGGCTCCAGGTCATCTACAAAACCCTGTTAGGTAAAGTCCCCCCTTATCTCAGCTCGCTGGTCACCATAGCAGCACCCACCTGTAGCACGCCCTCCAGCAGGTATATCTCTCTGGTCACCCCCACAAGCAATTCTTCCTTTGGCCACCTCTCCTTCCAGTTTTCTGCTGCCAATGACTGGAACGAACTACAAAAATCTCTGAAACTGGAAACACTTGTCTCCCTCACTAGCTTAAGCAACAGCTGTCAGAGCAGCTCACAGATTACTGCACCTGTACATAGCCCATCTACAATTTAGCCCAAATAACTACCTCTTCCCCTACTGTATTTATTTATTTATTTTGCTCCTTTGCACCCCATTATTTATATTTCTACTTTGCACATTCTTCCACTGCAAATCTACCATTCCAGTGTTTTACTTGCTATATTGTATTTACTTCGCCACCATGGCCTTTTTTTTGCCTTTACCTCCCTTATCTCATCTTATTTGCTCACATCGTATATAGACTTATTTTTGTACTGTATTATTGACTGTAAGTTTGTTTTTCTCCATTTGTTACTCTGTGTTGTTGTATGTGTCAAAACTGCTTTGCTTTATCTTGGCCAGGTCGCAATTGTAAATGAGAACTTGTTCTCAACTTGCCTACCTGGTTAAATAAAGGTGAAATAAAATAAAAATAAATACATTTGAGGCTTTGATCAACACGCTGTACAATAGTGGCACCTACTGGTCAAAATAATTTAGAGTATCCAAATGATTATAGCTAACGTCACACTCCTCATAGTGCATGCGGAGGGTAGCCAATTTGTAATCTACCGAACCAATATCAAGCCAATCAGGTTGTTGTTCAACAAAATGAAACTTCGGACATCATTGTTCACGTGCTTCTGATAAAGTGATAGAGGCATTGGCACACTGCTTTTGAGTACACTGCTTAGCGATTTTGAGGCATGCATCAGAGCTCCGGTCTCAAACGTAACATCACTATAGCGAAGTGATATAGCGAGTGATCCACAACAAAATTCTGCAACAATTAAAATATGTGTTTTTTTCCAGCGTGTTTCGGACGGGAACCATTTCTGTCAATGTTTTCTGTAATTTCTACAAACGTATTCGGACAGAACTGCAAAATTCTACACTGCATATGTTTAACCTCAAGCCAATGTTCATGTTTACAAGGCCATCCAAGTATAAAGTATATTAACAGTACATTAGTCAAAGTTTTTTCCATACCAATCCTGAATTAAATTTAGTGAATGGGACAGAACATATCACAATTCCTGGGTGCTTTTGGGCCACTACAAAAACAGAACATTTGGAGCACTTAACATCCGATCATCTCTCTGTGGTGGGTCTGGTCCGCACAGTGACGCCCCTAGGGCATGCTGGGAATCTCCGATTTGGAGGATGAGTGAGGGATGAAGTGGGGGGGATTAGGAGGGGATTAGGGGGGATCAAAGAGAGGCAGGGAGCGGCTGGGGGTAGTTGAGTTATTGCCCCTATCAGACCAATCCAATCTAACCACAGATCTCTCCAGCCTCTTTGATGTGTATCGCTCCCAAGCGATAACATTAGTGTGTGTGTGTGTGTGTACGTGTGTGTGTGTGTGTGCGTGCGTTTGTGTTTGTTTGTGGGACAGAGGATGGGATGGGCTGGGAAGGGTACAACAAAGCTTTTTTTTTTTTGTGTAAATCAGGTCTCTCCCCCACGCCTCTCCACCCCTCCACCCTCTCCCCTGATCACAGAAAGCGATGTTGAGGACTTCCAGACATCCGGCCAAGTATGACTTGAAAAGAAAGACAGTTCCTGCTGAAAAAAAACAGCAGAGACCAGCCTTTATTGCGTTTTCGTTGGTGACCAGATTTCATTGTGCTTTTGCTTGTTACCAGCCTTCGCTGTACTTTTGCTGGTGACCACCCTTCGCTGTGTTTTGGACAGTGGTGACAAGCTTCTCACTCGCTAAAGCAGCATCAAGTCACATTACAATCACTTGCAAAGTGATGTCTAATTCCAATTGGCATCGAGCCTGAGTGGGGGATATCCACATTCTATTAACTCAAAATGTGCATTCAGAAGGACTCCTACGGGTAGAAAGATGAATAAATGGGACTACCTAAACCGGAACAACCATTTCAATAACCGGTGCCATAAGTCCAACTAACATACTGAATTAGTACATTATTGATATTTGTGTAGCTTAAGAACAATTTGTTGATTAATGAATCAATCAATATACTGTACATGCTAAAACACAGATATTGAAGCAAACAATTCTAATCAAACTGTAATAGAGCATGCTGGGAAATATGATAATGATGGCAGTGGTTTTGCAGACCAGCTTTGCTGTATAACATAGGAAGAAATGGCAGGAGATCGGCTTGTTTTGGGTCGGCACGTGGGGGGGAAGGCTCGTTCAAAACTCTGACGCAGTTGTCAAGTCAACACATCCATCATTGCTGCTTTGAACTGCATGCCAAACGGGAAATGTGTATATTATGTATATATATAATATAATGTATATACAGTGGGGCAAAAAAGTATTTAGTCAGCCACCAATTGTGCAAGTTCTCGCAATTAAAAAGATGAGAGAGGCCTGTAATTTTCATCATAGGTACACTTCAACTATGACAGACAAAATGAGGAAAATGTTAATGAATTTATAGGCAAATTATGGTGGATTATATATATGGATTGGATTAATATATTTCTGGATCTTTTTAAGTGGGAGAACTTGCACAATTGGTGGCTGACTAAATACTTTTTTGCCCCACTGTATGTGTGTATATATATATATATATGTATATATATAAAGAAGACATAATTTATGTACTTTATGTTGTTTGAGTTGCTTTTTGTATCACAAAATTAGCTTGAGATGACTTTTCTGCAACACTGCTCACTGCATCCAAGTTGCTTGACATACAGTAGGTGTTTCAAAGAGCTGTTGTCAGTCTAGGCGAGCTCATGAATATAAGCTCCCCTCCCACTCAGCCTGTCTGACTCAAATGTAAATGTAATATGGGTTTCAAAGAGCTGTTGACAGTCAAGGTGAGCTCATGAATACACTACAAAAAAATCCATCCTCAAAAAAAAAAAAATGTAAACATTGACTAGTTAAACAGTTTCTGGAATTAAAGGGATACTTAAGAGTACAAATTGGTAACCACTCAGCTTTGGAGTAGTTAGAAGGTCTACTTCCCTGCTTTTGAAAGGAGCTGGCTAGTAAATACCCATATACTTCCAGCGATTGCACTAAGCTAACAATATGCTACCTTCAACTTCCTTCAAACTGCACGCAGAGACACAAAATGGTATCCATGAGTTCGTTGCACTCTCTCTAAGTAAATTACCCAAAATATCATACTATCCATTTGAGCCCAAAAATCTGCCAATGGCGAGAGCAAATTTTAATTGACAAGATTTCTTAGGACAAGATTTCTTGAAACAAGAAAAAAATCTAATTGTTGAGAAAGCACTAGTGATCTCAAAACTAGTAAAAAGGATACAAATATAGCATTTTTGACTTGATATAAGCAACAGAGATTCAGTTTCATTGCACAATTATTAGGCATAGACTTAATACTGGACTATGTATCTTGTCCAGAAAAAAGATTATGTTACTCTTAATTAAAACCTTAACTTTTTTATTTTTTACCTTTATCTAACTAGGTAAGTCAGTTTCCACCTGCCATACCAATTCTGTTATAGTCTCAGACATTATTTTAACAGTTTTAAAAACTTCAAAGTGTTTTCTATTCAATGCTATTATATGCAAATCCTGGCTTCTGGGCCTGAGAAACAGGCAGCTTACTTTGGGCACGTCAGTCAGGTGGAAATTCAGGAAGCTAGACCCTATCCCAGAGGGGTTTTAAGAACATATTGATATTCACAATGACGGCCTACTCCGACCAACGCTGGCCCAATTGTGCTCAGCCCTCCCAATCACAGCCGGATGTGATGCAGCCTGGATTCAAACCATGGGCTGCAGTGACGCCTCTTGCACTGAGATGCAGAACCGCATCCCGGAGTCACCTCTTCACTGTTGACGTTGAGACTGGTGTTTTGCGGGTACTATTTATTGAAGCTGCCAATTGGGGTCTTGTGAGGCGTCTGTTTCTCAAACTAGACACTCTAATGAACTTTTCCTCTTGCTCAGTTGTGTCAGTTTCACAATTCCTGACATTTAATCCTAGTAAACATTCCCTGTCTTAGGTCAGTTAGGATCACCACTTTATTTTAAGAATGTGAAAGGTCAGAATAATAGTAGAGAAAATAATTATTTTAGCTTTTATTTATTTCATCACATTCCGAGTGGATCAGAGGTTTTCACACACTCAAATAGAATTCGGTAGCATTGCCTTCAAATTGTTTAACTTGGGTAAAACATTTCGGGTAGCCTTCCACAACTTTCCACAATAAGTTGGGTGAATGTTGGCCCATTCCTACTGACAGAGCTAGTGTAACTGAGTCAGGTTTGTAGGCCTTCTTGCTAACACATGCTTTTTCAGTTCTGCCCACATATTTTCTATCGGATTGAGGTCAGAGCTTTGTCAAGCCAATACCTTGACTTTGTTGTCCTTAAGCCATTTTGACACAATTTTGGAAGTATGCTTGGGGTCATTGTCCATTTGGAAGACCCATTTGCGAAAAAGCTTTAACTTCCTGACTGTTGTCTTGTGATGTTGCTTCAATATATCCACATAATTTTCCTCCCTCATTTTCCTCCCTCCGCCATCTATTTTGTGAAGTGCACAAGTCTCTCCTGCAGCAATGCACCCCCACAACTTGATGCTGCCACCCCCGTGCTTCACGGTTGGAATGGTGTTCTTCAGCTTGCAAGCCTCCCCCTTTTTTTCTCCAAACATAACGCTGGCCATTATGGCCAAACAGTTTTCTTTTTGTTTCATCAGACCAGATTACATTTATCCAAAAAGTACGATCGTTGTCCCCATGTGCAGTTGCAAACCGTAGTCTGGCTTTTTTAGGGCAGTTTTGGAGCAGTGGCTTCTTCCTTTCTGAGCTGCCTTTCAGGTTATGTTGATATAGGACTCGTTTTACTGTGGGTATAGATACTTGTGTACCTGTTTCCTACAGCATTTTCACAAGGTCCTTTGCTGTTGTTCTGGGATTGATTTGCACTTTTTGCACCAATGCACGTTCATCTCTAGGAGACAGAACGCATCTCCTTCATAAGCGGTATGACGGCTGCGTGGTCCCATGGTGTTTATACTTGCGTACTATCGTTTGTACAGATGAACATGGTACCTCCAGGCGTTTGGATATTGCTCCCAAGGATGAACCGGACTTGTGGAGGTCTGCAATTTTTTTCTGAGGTCTTGACTGATTTCTTTTGATTTTCCCATTATGTCAATTAAAGAGCCACTGAGTTTGAAGGTAGGCCTTGAAACACATCCACAGGTACACATCCAATTGACTCAGATGATGGCAATTCACCTATCAGAAGCTTCTAAAGTCATGAATTTTCCAAGTTGTTTGAAGGCACAGTCAACTTAGTGTATGTAAACTTCTGACCCACTGGAATTGTGATGCAGTGAATTATAAGTCAAATAATCTGTCTGTAAACAATTGTTGTAAAAATTACATGTGTCATGCACAAAGTAGATGTCCTAACCGACTTGCCAAAACTATAGTTTGTTAACAAGAAATTTGGGGAGAGGTTGAAAAACAAGTTTTAATGACTCCAACCTAACTGTATGTAAACTTCCGACTTCAACTGTATATATATATCTAAAAAATATATATGTTTTCAATTAATCCTTTTATTTTTCCCAACGGGGCTATACATTCTGGTGCGATTTTTTTCTCGCCTTAGGAGCCTTGTTTCACCGCCAAAAATAAAATCAAACCATCTAGTGTTCAGCGAAATAACAACACAATATCAAATATGAGTAGACTAGTCAAACAATTAACATACAGTCACATTAACTGTTACTCTCTTGTGGGAATTCCACTAACGGTCCGTATGTAGCCAAACGTAGCTGCTGCTCATGTTGGTATCTGTACTGATGGCGCAAAATACATGACAGGGAGACATAATGGAGTGGTAACGCGCGTGCAAGCAGTTGCTCGCGACGCCACTTGGGTACACTGCAGCATACACCGAGAGGCTCTTGCTGCCAAGGGAATGCCTGATAGCTTGAAAGACGTTCTGGACACTTCGGTGAAAATGGTTAACTTAAAGCAAGGCCCCTGGACTCTCGTGTATTTCCTGCACTATGTAATGATATGGGCAGCGACTAGGTATTTTTTTTACAACATACAGAAGTGTGCTGGTTATCAAGAGGCAAAGAATTACCTGTTTATTTTCATTGAGAGATGAGCTTAAAGTTTTCTTTACTGACCATAATTTTCACTTGTCTGACCACTTGCATGATGATGAGTTTCTCACACGACTGGCCTATCTGGGTGATGTTTTTTCTCGCCTGAATGATCTGACTCTAGGATTACAGCGACTCTCCGGAACTATATTCAATGTGCGGGACAAAATTGAGGTGATGACTAAGACGTTGGAGCTCTTCTATGTCTGCATTAATCAACAAGGACAACACGCAGGTCTTTCCGTCATTGTATGATTTTTTTGCATGCAAATGAACTCAAGCTTAAGGACAATTTCAAATGTGATTTAGCGAAGCACCTGAGTGAGTTGGGTGCACAATTACACAGGTACTTTCCCGAAACGGACGACTCAAATACTGGATTCGTTATCCCTTTCATGCCCTGTCTCTAGTTCACTCACCGATATCTGAACAAGAGAGCCTCATCGAAATTGCAACAAGCGGTTCTGTGAAAATTTAATTTAACCAGAAGCCACTGCCAGATTACTGGATTGGGCTGCGCTCAGAGTATCCTTCCTTGGCAAATCGCACTGTTAAAACACTGATGCCCTTTGCAACCATGTACCTATGTGAGAGAGGATTCTCTGCCCTCACTAGCATGAAAACTAAATACAGGCAAAGACAGTGTGTGTAAAATTATTTAAGACCAAGACACTCTCCAATACAACCAATTTCAGAGTTATGTGCATCCTTTCAAGCACACCCTTCACATTAACCTGTGGTGAGTTGTTTACAATTTCCAATTAACAAATAAGGTTTCATATGTAACACACAAAATTATTTATTATTATATTATTATTATTTGTGCCCTGGTCCTATAAAAGTTCTTTGTCACTTCCTACAAGCCGGTTTGTGACAAAAACTCATTTTTACATTTAATAAATGTATTGTGTTGTGTGTGTGGCAGGCTTACAATGATGGCAAAAACAACATTTGAGAGTACGCTGACCCAGTGCTAGAGGGGGTACCCAGCTGGAAGTAGAATGTTTGAAGTGGTACGAGACTATACAAAGTTTGGGAACCACTGGTTTAGTAGACACAATATTTAAATGTGCTGTTTGAAACAGAGTATAATGTGTATTTACATGCTTCATTCCCCTTATCCTGCTCTTCACTCTCTGGGGTGCTCAATCTAAATTGGGACTCGTCAAGAAGCACCGTGGAGCCACTTAGACTGCAGTCATAGTCATCAGTTGATGAATCATGGATGCTGTCGTTAGATCCAGAGCCAAACTCAAGCCGCCTTCTCTCCTCCTATTTATGTGTAGGGCCCTTTGGTCTTCTTTCCCGGTGAAGGGCCCTTGGTCTTTCTGCCCTTAGTCTCCTGAGGGTCTACATATTCTGTAGTTTCTTCATCAGTAGTCTGGAGACAGTTTATTTTTAGGAGACACATGAAATGTATCCCTTTTAAGATGCACATGACAAGAATAAATATTACTGATGTCAATTCCTGAATAGCAACATCCACAATGATTAGACTAAATGGCAGTGTACAAGATGACCACTAACCCGTTCATATTTACCATACACCAATCTGTCCTGCAGCATAGGGTAATACTCTACCATTCATTTGGTCATTGAATTTACTTCACACTTCGATGGGTCTAGTAATCCCAGCTCCTCCAGTACCAGACCCAGTGACCTCAGCACTCTCCAGTCTAGTAATCCCAGCTCCTCCAGTACCAGACCCAGTGACCTCAACACTCTCCGGTCCAGTAATCCCAGCTCCTCCAGTACCAGACCCAGTGACCTCAGCACTCTCCGGTATAGTAATCCCAGCTCCTCCAGTACCAGACCCAGTGACTCCAACACTCTCTGGTCCAGTAATCCCAGCTCCTCCAGTACCAGAGCCAGTGACCCCAACACTCTCTGGTCCAGTAATCCCAGATCTATACTTCTCCACAACTTTGTATCTGACCTGTTTAGAGAGCTACTTGGTCTTCATGGTGCCGCTTGCTTGGTGGTGCCCCTGGTTTTGTGGTGTTGCAGACTCTGGGGCCTTTCAGAACAGGTGTATATACATACTGAGATCATGTGACCGATCACGTGACACTTAGATTGCACACAGGTGGACTTTATTGAATTAATTATGTGACATCTGAAGGTAATTGGTTGTACCAAATCTTATTTAGGGGCTTCATAGCAAAGGGGGTGAATACATATGCACGCACCACTTTTCCGTTTGTTTTTTTTTTTATTTCACTTCACCAATTTTGACTATTTTGTGTATGTCCATTACATGAAATTCAAATAAAAATGCATTTAAATTACAGGTTGTAATGCAACAAAATAGGAAAAACGCCTTCTTAAGGAACAGTCTGAAAACGCCTTCTTAAGGAACAGTCTGAAAACAAAATATGTTATAAACAGAAAGAGGAAGCTAGTTGATATCCCTGCTTTTAATCATATACAGCAAACCCCACAGGACATAATGCACATCATTCTTGAAGGCATTATTGCTCCATTAGAAATTAAGTGTGTGTTGAAATACCTAGTTCTTTCGGGGCTAGTTCTTTAATAAATGCTGCTATCCCGGGTTTCCCGTACTCTCTCCTTGATGTAAGAGATAAACCATGCCCTATAACCTACAGCACATTGGCATCAAATTACAATAAATCAAGTAGTTCGCAGGGTAAATGCTTATTCTCCTTCAAATATTTCAATTTTTATTAGACACTGTTGAAGTTATGTTGACATTGATAGAGATGGTTCCGATTATCTTCGCACCCATTATACCTCTTCAAACTGTATCAAATTGGACATTTAGTATAGAGCACCGTTTAAAGAATGTGAAAGAGATTTTCCCGTCAAAAAATATTACATGGTCCTGAGATGAAATTATTGGGTCCAATGGTCAGACACATGTGTATGAAGTTTGAGGCCAAGCATTGTTTTTTAAACAACGGTCCTCAATGCTGATTATCAGAAACATCTGTAAGTCTTTGCTCAAGCATAATAAAATGTTTGAATGTTGTCAGAATGCTAATGGGTCACACCACCCCATTTCCAATGAGTGGGAGTTGGGACCAGTGTCAGATGTGAAGAATATGCTATATGTGCAAGCAAAAGTGAGTGATTGGATTTCTATAGAGGGAGTAGATCATGCAGTATCTGTCAAATGGATTGTTGTAAATGGTAACAAATATGTCTCAAGTATGCCACGCATGATTCACCAAATTATATTTTGAAAGAGGAAGTAAAGTACTTTAAGAATATGTTTTTGTTTCAGTCTCCTCCATCTCCACTAACTGAAACTAATTGTATGGATTTTTTTCCTAATAATATTGTAAAATTAACATCTGTACAGAAAGACTCATCTGAAGGCCAAATTACAGGAGGAGGAACTGCTTGATGCAATTGGGGCCTTTAAGGATAGGAACACTTCAGGGCTGGATGGCATACCTGTGGAAGTATGCAAAACTTTTTTTTATATACTCAGAGGACCATTATTAGCATGTTTTAACCACTCCTATATAAATTATAGATTATCAGACACGCAACAAGAAGGATTACTGAAATTCAGTAATAAATATCATTATTACTGAAACAGGACCCAAGTGGTATATATAAAGATCCAGTCCATTTAAAAAATTGGAGACCTCTTACACTTCAGTGTTGTGATGCAAAAATCCTAGCAAAATGCTTGGCGCATAGAATTAACAAGTATTGTCAGATATTAATCATCCTAATCAGACAGGTTTTTTACATGGACGATACATTGGAGATAATATAAAACAAGTACTGGAAACAATAGAAAACTATGAAATATCGGGGACACCAGGCCTGGTTTTCATGGCTGATTTTGAAAAGGCTTTTGATAAAGCACGACTGGAGTTTATATATAAATGCCTAGAATATTTCAATTTTGGGGATTGTATTTAAAATGGGTTAAAGTTATGTATAGTAACACTAGGTGTAAAATAGTAAATAATGGCTACATCTCAGAAAGTTTTAAACTCTCTAGAGGAGTAAAACAAGGTTGTCCAAAATCGGCATATCTATTTATTATTGCCATTGAAATGTTAGCTGTTAAGATTAGATCAAACAATAATATTAAGGGGGCTTAGAAATCCGTGGCTTAAAAACTAAGGTGTCATTGTACGCTGATGATTCATGTTTTCTTTTAAAACCACAATTAGAGTCTCTCCACGGCCTCATAGAGGATCTAAATACTTTTTCTATTCTCTCTGGATTAAAATCAAATTATGAGTACGTAATATAAGTGTACTACATGACGTATTGATCACAATTTATTTTTTTACATTGCCATGTAGTTTACCAATAAAATGGTCTGATGGAGATGTGGACATACTTGGTATACAAATCCCAAAAGAAAGAAATTATCTCACTCCAATAAATGTTTATAGAAAGTTAGCATAAATAGATAAGATCTTGCTACCATGGAAAGGAAAAGACCTGTCTATTTGTGGAAAACTCACTCTGATTAACTCTTTAGTCATATCACAGTTTACCCTGATTAACTCTTTAGTCATATCACAGTTTACCTATTTGCTTCTAGTGACCTGCTTATTAAATTATATGAACATAAAAATATTCAATTTTATTTGGAACGGCAAGCCAGACAAAATTAAAAGGGCCTATTTATATAACGAAAATGAATTCGGAGGGCAGAAATGATTAATATTAAAGCATTAGACCTCTCACTAAAGGCATCAGTCATACAAAAGTTATACTTACATCCAAACTGGTTCTCTAGTAAATTGGTACAAATGTCTCATCCTATGTTCAAGAAGGGCCTTTTCCCCTTTATTCAGATTACACCGGCCCACTTTCGATTGTTTGAAAAGGAAATATTCTCCAAAATATCTTTCTTTTTTAAACAAGCCTTAGAAAGTTGGTTGCAATTTCAGTTTAATCCACCTGAAAAGACAGAACAAATAATACAACAAATATTGTATTATTTGTATTATTGTATTATTTCAAATATACTAATGAATTAAAAAAACTGTATTTTTCGAAGAAATGTTTAAAAAATATATAATTTTTGTGAATGATATCAAAAATAGGACAGGTGGAGTTATGTCACACATGCAGCTAACACAGACATATGCTCTACCCAAAATTACAACCAATTAATTGCAGCATTACCACAAAAATGGAAGAGGCAAGTAGAAGGGGAAAAAAAGTAAGGAACTTGTATGTCGGCCCTGTATTAAAGAACATAAATGGTTAAAGAAAAGTGTGGTAAATAAAAACATATACCAATTTAATTTAATTAAGGACCAAAAACTGACAGCTGTACCATATAAATTGCAAAATAATTGGGAAGAGATTTTGGATGTACCCATTCCATGGCACATGGTTTATGAATTGATACGCCAAACATACGCCG
Organism: Oncorhynchus clarkii lewisi; assembly: GCF_045791955.1. Lineage (NCBI taxonomy): Eukaryota > Metazoa > Chordata > Actinopteri > Salmoniformes > Salmonidae > Oncorhynchus > Oncorhynchus clarkii. The sequence goes on along the minus strand of NC_092162.1, from coordinate 8,750,838 downwards.
GATGCAGAACTTCAAATTCTTCAATTTAAATTACTATACAAAATTCTTGCAACTGATAGAATGTTATATATATATATATACAATCTTCCCAGCTCTGCAGATTCTGCTGTGAGGAGGCAGAGTCCTGAGATCATTTATTTTCCTTTGTCCGTATGTAGCTCGTTTTTGGTCATAGGTCCAGGAATGGCTGAAGAATTGCACCATTTGCCTAGAACTAACGCTGCAGATAGCAATACTGGGTGATTTGAAAAGCCGTAGTCAATAAATCAATAATATAATAATTATTTTAGCAAAAACATATATTTTTAATTTACTATCTGTAGAAGCTATGAGAATAGAAAGGTTCAAGTCGTTTGTGAAGCATCACAGCACAGTTGAAAAATATATGGCAAATAGAAATCCAAAACGGATTATGTTGAGAGATAGATGGGAGAGGTTGAATGGAGCTGAAGGGTTGGACTAATAGCAAGATAAAACATGTTAAACTTACGGGGTCTGTAAAATGTCTACAGGTTCAGAACTTTTGTCAAATAGCACAGTTACAAATAGACATCTAACTGGATGGACATCAGAAATAGAGGAAGGACTAAAAACAAACAAACAATAACTATTGTAAAAATAGACTGTGTCTGTAAAAGGTGTATAAGGTGTATAAATTGAAGGTAAAAGTCAAAGTGTGTATTAGTTTACTTCAGTTGTGGGATCGGTGGTATTGTTTGCGGGGAATAATAATAAAGGTATATTCTTTAAAAAAGTATGTATGTCTATATAGGTATGTGTATTTATAAATGTGTATATGTATGCATGCGTGTATGGATATATTTACCCCAAAAATATCTGGGGGATTGGAAATGATGCAGATAATTACATTGATGGAGCCAATATTCTTTCCACAATACTAAGCTGATCAACCCCTTTAAAAAATAAAAATAATTAAAAAACAAGGATGTCTTTTGGAAGTCCTTCATTTCTACCAATAGAATTGGTGAGGATATGACTGCATTTGGACGGATAAGAGGCATATTTGTCATAAACCCAACACAAATTTGCTTTGAGTTTCAGACATATAATACTGTGTGCTTTGATAGAGACATTATCTCCTATAAAGTTGAGGTCCGTAACCTTGCTCAGGCCACTAAACTGTTGATTTCACCCCGTACCACACCTTCTTCCGCAAGAGAAACGGCACATGTTCCTGTGAAGTACTACCTTGGTGATATGACTGGGCTTCACAAAGCATCTAATGTCTCCTAGGTATATGTACAGTGCCTTGCGAAAGTATTCGGCCCCCTTGAACTTTGCGACCTTTTGCCACATTTCAGGCTTCAAACATAAAGATATAAAACTGTATTTTTTTGTGAAGAATCAACAACAAGTGGGACACAATCATGAAGTGGAACGACATTTATTGGATATTTCAAACTTTTTTAACAAATCAAAAACTGAAAAATTGGGCGTGCAAAATTATTCAGCCCCTTTACTTTCAGTGCTTCAAACTCTCTCCAGAAGTTCAGTGAGGATCTCTGAATGATCCAATGTTGACCTAAATGACTAATGATGATAAATACAATCCACCTGTGTGTAATCAAGTCTCCGTATAAATGCACCTGCACTGTGATAGTCTCAGAGGTCCGTTAAAAGCGCAGAGAGCATCATGAAGCACAAGGAACACACCAGGCAGGTCCGAGATACTGTTGTGAAGAAGTTTAATATTTTCGAATATCTGGATAAGAGAGTCTAGCTAGCTACACTTTCAGATATTACACATTTCTATTTTTTTCCAGAAAGTAGTTTTAATTTCAAGTTAAAGCGTACTATTAGCTAGCTAATGTTATCTGGCAGGCTCGCTAGCGTTACGTGTAAAATCTGTGGTAGTAATATTATTCGTATCTCAGAACCATTTGCATTGTTGGTCATAGCCTAATTTTAGCTAGCTAGCTAACATTGAACCTGGTTGGTTAGCAACCTGCACAGATTCATGCAGCGTAGTAACATTATGAATTGGGATTATGGTTTATTGTTTAGCTAGCTAGCTTTGCAAGTAACCATTTCAATAGAATGTTCATGATGTCACTGCGACAACTGACGACTGTCAATAGACGTAGCTGGTAAATTCACTCTGGCTATCTACTCTGATTTCAGAGCACTCTCATCTGAGTTTTTGTTTCAATCAAAAATAATTGTTCTGAAAGCAAAAATGAGGCTTCAAAGTCAAAAAAAGTACAATCAAATATTTTGTAACAGAGCGCAAAAAATTTATGCATTTTCTTTGCTGTGCTTCTTTCTTTTTTTTTTGCTTTTTAAACTTTTTTTGTTGCACTTTTGACCCCACAGCTGTGGGCGGGCTTTATTTGGAGGTGTGGATGATGCTTCTCGGTTGGACAGCCATTTTTGGAGTGTCAGTTTGGCTAAAACCAATACTGTTCAGCCTTTCTTTCCAACACAAAGGAAGTCATAGCGGACACCTATGAAGAAGGACTGTGTGATGATGGCATCTCAGGTAAGCAGCACTGGGCGTTCTTCCATCCAACTTCTCACATAGCTAGTAGTTAGCTCCTACGATTCAGTGTCGATTCATACCATTCTACTATATTACATACTGTACATACATACCGTAGAATGATAAATCATGCAATTATTATTGTCAAGCGAACCAAAAGCATTTAGCTACGAATGCCTTACATGGCAATTCATAAGCAGGCCATGTCCTATTTGTTTCATAGTCAATATATAGTCACCTGTATGTACATACATACGGTACTCTACAAAAGTGTTAGCCACATGTACAATTCTGTAAAACACATACGTTTCTGAATGTTAAAAAAAATACTAGGAAGGAATATTTTCTTATTTCACCTTCTCTTATATCCAGAATGGCAGGTGAAATATTTGCGGTGAGCCTTGCACAAGGTGGACCGTCTCCACCATTCATGCAGGAGTGGTGTTACTACTATCTGGTGACCCTGAAGGACCTAACAAAGGATAGTGTACACGACACAGAGTTGTCGCCATTAATCGAAACGGTGTGTTGATGAAATCGAAAGCTTATTCTTCTCATCATTTTTCAACAATGAATTAGTTGTGCTTAAAAATAAAATGTGCTTTCAGATTGAAGATGCCTTTGACCTGGCACCCTACACTGAAGGAATCCTCAACTGTGGCTACACAGGCCCCTTGTATCTTGTATCACAAACAGAGCATTATAAGGTATGTAAACTGTTTTTTTATTCTAACAAAGCACCTATTAGCCTTCATGGGTTGAAACATTTGATCTGAGTTGTAATTGTCTTTTAAATTCCATTATTCTTACATTGCAACAACCCACAATTTGTGTCAATGGATTTAATTTATTATGTTTTAAACAGTATTGTTTTTAGAGTACATTATCATGACCATTCATACCACAGCGCCAAGGTTTCTGCAGTAAGATCTACAACCTAATAGAAGTCTACAACCTAATAGAGATCATGCAGAAGAACCCGAAGGAATGTCGCAATCTCTTTGTGATTGGGGATGATGGCATGGTAATTAACAAACTCTGCTGTTTAGTATTCTGCCTGCTAAATATGATTGTTATTTATGGGGTCCTAGTTTTGGTCAGGTGACCTGTGTATCAGAAATATAGTGAAAGTAATGTATGTCTTGAAATTTTAGATAGTCAAAACTCGACCTCAATGTCTTTAGGTTGACGCACAACTACATCTCAAACCTGGCCGCAGAGATGAGTGAAAGTGGTTCTCCAAAACAAAAGAAGGAGACGGAAATCTTGGATTTCTTTCAAGATTTCCTCCAAGAACATGATGGTATGTATTGTTTACATGTTTGTATTCGTTCTTACTCCCTGCTATTGTTACTGTAGTACAGTGGGCTGCAAAATTACTGGCACCCCTGACTGGCAATGTCACGTCCTGACCTTAGTTCCTTTTTCTCTATTTTAGTTTTTTTAGTTTGGTCAGGGTGTGAGTTGGGGTGGGCATTCTATGTTTCGTGTTCTATGTTTTGTATTTCTGAGTTTGGCCTGGTATGGTTCCCAATCAGAGGCAGCTGTTTTCCCACTATGATCTGTGGGTAGTTGTTTTCTGTCTTTGTATTAGTTACCAGGCGGAACTGTTTCGGTTGTTCTTTTTGTTTACTTTGTATTGTAGTGTTCAGTTCAGTTTAATAAAATGATAAACACTTACCTCCCTGCATATTGGTCCGGTCCTTCCTGAACACTTACCTCACTGCATATTAGACCGATCCTTCCTACTCCTCCTCAGAAGAGGAGGAAAACCATTACAGGCAATGCACAAACAATACTTAAAAAAATATAAACAACATAATTATAGAGATGAATTCAAAATACCAACATGTGAGAAATACTGTACTTATTTAATGTTTCAATGGAACCAAAAAATCATTCAATTATTTAATACAAATTCAATTTAACCAAAATCAAGTTTTCATAATTATTGGAACTTCTCATTTAGTACTTAGTGCCTCCACCTCTGGCAAGGATAACAGCATGGAGTTTTTTCCTGTAATGTTTGACAAGGTTAAGGAACACATTTGGAGGGATTTTGGACCATTCCTCTATGCAGATCCTTTCAAGATCCTTCACATTCTTGGGTTTGTGCTTATCAACTGCCCTCTTCCACTCAGCCCACATGTTTTTGATTGGATTGAGGTCCGGCGACTGAGATGGCCATGGTAGAACATTGATTTTGTTGTCACAGAACCATTTCTGTGTGGATCTTGAGGTATGTTTTGGGTCATTGTCTTGTTGGAAAGTCCACCTACGGCCTTCTGGCAGAGGCAACCAGATTGTCAGCCAAAATTGCCTGATACTTGGAAGAATATATTATGCCATCAAAAAGATCAAGATAACCACACTGTTTGTTACCCTGTTGTTAGTGCATGCACCGACACAATAACATTTCCCACAGCCCATCTGAGAGCTTATGATGCATTTAAATCAAACATTGAAACAGGAATCAAATACGGTGCAAGGTTTGATAGAGTGTAGCTGAAAGACTACTCAATTTAACTGACTGATAAACCACATACAGTACATTATGTTCCTGTGTAAAGAAGCAGTCAAATCTTTCTTGCTTTATTTTGTGGTTAAATGTATGCCCTTGACAACTGTGATTTCGAAAATGTTTTTTATTAACCTCTTACTACTCAGAGCATTCATAGAAGGATGGTAGACAGCAGCTACAGCTCAGAGGTCTATGGATGGATGGATGAATGGATGGACAATTGGAAATAATAGTCAGAGGGACTGATATAGTATTTGGGCTTTTGTAAAGTTTTTGCATTATGTTTTGTACACATGCCATGACGTTGCCCTCTTTGGGTACAGCAAGCCCCACCCCCCTCTCCCTGCCTCCTTCAACTAGGCTGCCGTGGTCAGAGAGAGGTCGTAAATTCCTGAGAAGACCCTGCCACATGGCCACACAGTATAAGAGACAGAGTGAATTTTCATAGAGAACAAAGGAATTTCTTCCACCTCACAGAACTTGAGGTACGAACAAATTTCATGTTCCGGAGAAAGTATAAAAGATCGGTGAAGAATCCAGCTACGAACTGGTCCGTTTGTTACAACTTAGGGAAGCTCATGGGAGACGGTTTGGCCACATTACCATAACGCTTTTTATATAATAGCCTCAGATATGAGGTTTACATCTAATTGTTGTATAAGATGAATGAGTGAGTATGATACTGTTTACACAATTTTACAATGTGATTTTGGACTGTTTAATGGAGGAAACTCCAATTCCCTTTTGAGTTTAACTAAATCAGAGGACCACCCCTGAACCCAGTTAGGGTCAGGCATCCTGGGACAGCACCTTTTCTGCAATTCCGAATAAAAACCCAACATTGAGAAATTATCACCAAACCATGTTTCTCTCAATCACTGGAGTACAAAGGTTGTAGACCATTGCTGAATCTTTTAACCATACCATGTGGTTAAACTCTTAGACTATCGATACCGACAGAATAAGAACAAGTCTTTGATATTAATTACTAGTCTGCAGCTAGGAATTCGGCATCATTGAACGCGAAGAACGACAACCGCCGAAACATCCATTCTACAACAACATGAATGAATGTCACTCTGAACTATCCACTATAACCACGACAGAGAGAGAGAGACGGACAATTCTACAAAAGAAACAAACTTTTTAACAGCGATCAAGGCGACACACTGAGCGTAAATATATATATTGATTGCAATTGTTCCCGAATGAGTGAGCATTCATGTGCAAAGGATTAGCATTTCAATTGTTATAATTATCAACTCTGTAGTGACTTCTCAGCTGACCCCACTCCCCGTTTTGTCCACCAAGACTCGATGCCGGATTAGCCCACTAGTGCACATTCTCTTATCATTCCTTGTAACTATCTACTGTTTGTTTATGCATTTCTGTGATCAGAAGACAATTTGATCAGAATGGCTTGACACCGTTCACTGAGCTCTGTGTCACTGTAACCTTGTTATGCCACTGCCTGCTTTTTGATTTTCATGTTAAGACGCTGGATGTCACGTACCACCAACTGTAAAGGTGACAGCTCGATAAATGATATGGGGAAAGAAAGTCACCTCAGGAGCCATGTGGATTCTTGGACACTTCTGGAACTGGATAGTGTGTTATAGATCACTGCGTCATTAGAACGTACTATAGATTCACCTCTGAACTTGGAACCTGTTTGCTGCAGGTCCAACGGTAGTGCCGTGAACACGTTACAATTATTCACGTGATTATTTTGACACTGTTATACACAACATAATGCTGATTTGTTGCATGCTATTTATCAGTTTTATTTGTTCAAATGTTGGGTTTGTTTTTAGAGAGAAGTGAAAATTGACAATGCTGCTTTGTGGAAAATAATTGTAATTTAAAAAAATGACATTACATTTCATAAAAGCTCTTTTCAATGACTGAAACAGTTTGTTTACATCATACCAGTTAACAGGTGTTGTTTTCTTTTCCAACAAAAAAATACATTTTTTTTTCCAGTATCAAGAGTGGCACTGGGGCTAAAACAATATCCTACATAGTGTGGGAGAACTGCACTTAAAAAGGCTGTGGACTCATAACTAATCGAAGAGCATGCATGTCCTTACCAAAAGATGAGGAGTCAGTGGTAGGGTTCACGTGACGTTGCAGCACAGCACGATTCTCAGTAGACAGGGGACATGGGATGTCAGGAACAATGACCCCATTGTCAGTGTTTCCAGATTCCAGATTATCCTGCTGAAAAAAGCAGGTCCTCCACCTGCTGAATCTGGAAAACTCAAAAGAAACAAATCTATATTAGTGACGATAAATTGAAAGGAAGATCTGTCAAGCCATTCACGTATCACATAGACCCTGTATAGTCTGGCTCAGACTTCCGATATGCCACAACTGGTGAGGTGTCAGGTTCACCTCTGTACTTAAAGGATGATTATTCAGACTCTCTGTGAAATGCTGCAGATCTGCCCGCAGACGAGGTAGGAACCCGTATCCCACACAGAAGAGGTGGATAGAATTCGACAGGTCAAGGTAGCCTTCTTCCTCCAAACTGTGCAGCAAGTTGTAGTACTGACATGTCACAGCACTCCAAAGATCTCTCCATTAGCGTTCCGCTCTAAAAGAGAGAAATAAAAGGTTTTGTGGGGGTGGGGGGGGGGGGGGGCTAATGTCTGTGGTCCTGTGGTCTCCTTCATGAATAGTGAACACTGAGGGGGGATCGAGGTTATAGAAAGGCAAGTTGTGTGTGCCTCTGTGAGTGGTTACTGACTGTATGTGGCGCAGACACCTATCTGAGTGTACCTGAAACATTTCAATATAGAAGGCTATGTGTCTCACCACTTGGTTAATGCAAGGCTAAGCCCCAGAGAAATCATGACTTGGTAGCAACTGGGGCTTGATAGTCCAGTAAAAATGGCTGAGTGTTTATGTAAATCTTAAAATTAGCAGCTGACATCTTATGTTTTTTTTTAAATGAATGCATGTGAGACAGGTTCCATGTTCAACGAGACAGGCAGAGAGGAAGAGAGAAAAAAAACACAGAACAGTTTAATTACTTCTGGTTATGGACACTTTTGCCAGCAATAAATCTTCCACGGCCTGTTCCTCAGACAGTGAACATACATCTGGCAAAATGTACATTTTCAACCCCTTGATCAGCTCGCACTCTGAAAGTAAAGAAAATAGCATATTTTTTTGTAGATATGAAAACTGAATAACTGAGATACGACCGGTCAATCTAAAGCAGCAGATTTCATTTCCAGGATACGTCAATACAGCCCAGAAAGACGTCTTCGGAGGTTTGATGAGGAAGATGTCAAGGGTTTTAATACAGAAAGTAACTCGTCACAAGACGTTACAATACATTAGTGGTTAGGATGAATATGCATAATGCAAGTCATTGATTTTTTCATTCTACTATATTAATATTTACCTTGAAGGCCATCCATTGCTGCCGACTCCACCCATAAAGTATCCAAAAGCAGTTGCTGCTTTGTTATTGGCTGCAGTGTCCAGATAGAACATCTATACAAGAGGAGGAGCCTACGCTTAACACCGGGCTGGTGTTGTGATTGTTCAGTAGGTGATGGGAAATATTCAATATGCATACAAAATAATATACTTACCTTCCTTGTAAATCCATCTATACCGCCGAAGATGACAATGTTGTATCTTGGCAAAAAAAAGCATTGTACTTAAAAGTGAAATGTTTAACCTATTAACCTGCTTAATTATTTATTTATTACCAGTTGATGAAGAACAACTCCAATTTCATACATCATTGAAAATTTGTCTATGAAAAAGTAAGAATAAAAAAGTTAAAATATCTTCATGATGGAGATTTGATGGAGACATTATACATCTTAGTACCTTATCAATTTATGATTTGCATCAATGTGGACAAGAGACAGGGGAGCAGGAACAGAGTATATTAACCGAAGAATGCAATGAAGCTCGGTCATTCTGAAACCTGCACAATCTACACGCTGCAAAGACTCCCCAACTCTTCGCCATTGTACACGATGGCCCATTGCTCTGAGACTTCCTTTGACCATTCTAAAGCCCACATGAGGCATCCGTGCCTTAATGTCCCTGACTTTCTGGTCTAACTCTTCATCTGACATATCAGAATAGCATTCCCTGACAGACATATTGTGTTCTTTCATCCTTCTGTAAATGGTTGACCTTGAAATGCCATGCATGTCAGCTGAGTTAGCCAGAGGAAAAGCAGTATCCAGCATACTTTGAAATGTGTCACGAGTAATTTCTAGTTTTGGCCGTCCTACATTGCCACTATAAGTACTGATAACGACTTCATTAAATAGTGAAGGGACAACACTGTGTGTGAGATAGGTGCTGACATCTTCAATAAACTGTTGCAGACCATCTACCATCTCCGTGGGAATATCAATATAATTTACCCCAGCTCGAACAAACTGTAACGCTTGTCTGCACACAAATCAATGGGTACTCTGCTGATTATAGATCTTAACCTATCCCTCAACCTGATCAATAGCTGCTGAGCAATTCTTCCCTGCAATGAAGCAATATCCCAATTAGTTCACGTTATATGATTAAAAACAATGCATGTATGACAACACTGAGTGCAAGTGTGTGTTTTAAAGTAGTCCTATGTACAGTATCATTAGCTCATGGAAACGCAGTATGATTTTTCTGCAAAAAAGCTAACCATGAAATATGTCATGAAATTGTCATGAAATATGATTATATATCGACTATGAAACAAATAGGACATGGCCTGCTTATGAGTTGCCATGAAAGAAAGTTAGATGAATACAACTGAAAATGTCGAGAACAGACGTTTGTAGCTAAATGCTTTTGGTTCACTTGAGAATAATAATTGCATGATTTATCATTCTACGGTATGTATGTATAAGTATATATGTATGTATGTAGTAAAGTATAATGTTATGAACCGACACTAAATCGTAGGAGCTAACTACTGACTACTTCTATGTAGAAGTTGGAACGCCCAGTGCTGCTCAGTGCTGCTTACCTGAGATGCCATCATCACACAGTCCTTCTTTGTAGATGTCTTTGGGTTGTTTAGTACATGGCCTCAAATGTAAATCCTAAAGAGATGGGTGGGGCTAAGGCTTAAGAGGGTGTGAATGATGCTGAATGGGTGTCGATAAAGAAGAGCTTTCCAGGTGTACCAAAACATTCAAAGGCCATTTTCTCAAAAGTGAGGTTACAAATGTATCAACTTTCAAAGCAGAATGACTTTCCCATTGTTCCTCAACTACAGTGTATGATATACCATAGTCTAGCTCTGAGTCTCTACTTTTATCCAACGTAAAAGACACAATTTCAAATATTGCTACATAAATCCTTTCGAGCCGGTTGGTCACATTTTAGTCACTCAAAAGGCTGGATTTGCAGGTGTGTCAACCTTGCTCGCACTGAACATATTTAATTAATCTGCTGAAAACCCTCCCACTTGCTGGCCAACAGATTTTCTCATGGAGTTTTCTAATTCAATAGTGTTCTCAGTACATTTATATAAAGCCATCCCTTTAAATTCAGTGTACCTTTAATTAAAATGTTCTCGATAGGCTGATTAGAAAAAACAGCATATTGAGAAAAAAAGTTCAGAATATTAGCGACCAATGAAAGAAAGCCATATAGGCCTAAATACATGCATATTCGTCTCATTTTCATCACCAATTGGTAGATTTAAAAATACTCTGATCTTGTAGATTATTTAGGGTTAGGATAGTAGGTAACACAACACTTTATGACACAAACATTACCATGTCACAATGTCATAACAGCTGACCTAACTTGTCATAATCTATCATAATATGGTCATAATACTGTCATGGCCGATATATTTACATCTGGTGTGACATACACTACATGACCAAAAGTATGTGAACACCGGCTCATAGAACATCTCATTCCAAAATCGTGGGCATTATTATGGAGTGTGTCCCACCTTTGCTTCTAAAAAAGCCTCCACTCTACTGGGAAGGCTTTCCACTATATGTTGGAACATGGCTGCAGGGACTTGCTTCCATTCAGCCACAAGAGAATTAGTGAGGTTGGCTGACTGATGTTGAGCAATTAGGCCTGGCTCGCAGTTGGCGTTCCAATTCATCCCAAAGGTGCTCGATAAGGTCAGGACTCTGTTCAGGTCAGTCAAGTTCTTCCACACCGATTTCGACAAACCATTTCTCTAGAGACCATGCTGAAACAGGAAAGGGCCTTCCCCAAACTGTTTCCATAAAATTGAATGTACAGAATCGTCTAGAATGTCATTGTATGCTGTAGCGTTAAGATTTCCCTTCAAGCTAAGGAGGCTAGCCTGAACCATGAAAAACAGCCCCACACCATTATTCCTCCTCCACCAAACTTTACATGTATTCGGGCAGGTAGCCTTCTCCTAGCATCCGCCAAATTCAGATTTGTCCGTTGGACTGCCAGATGGTGAAGCGTGATTCATCACTCCAGAACATGCATTTCCATTGCTCCAGAGTCTTATGGCAACGAGATTTATACCACTCTAGCTGACAACTTGCATTGCGCATGGTGATCTTAGACTTGTTCATGGAAACCCAATTCATGAAGCTCCCAACAAACAGTTCTTGTGCTGATGTTTCTTCCAGAGGCAGTTTGGAACTCGGTAGTGAGTGTTGCAACCGAGAACAGGCGATTCTTACACGCTACGCACTTCAGCACTCGGCCGTCCCGTTCTGAGCTTGTTCTGAGCGGATGAGCCGTTGTTGCTCCTTGACATTTCCACTTCACAATAACAGCACCTACAGTTGACCGGGGCATCTCTAGCAGGGCAGAGATTTGACAAACTGACTTGTGCAGCGTTGAAAGTAACTGAGCTATTCAGTAAGGCCATTCTACTGCCAGTCTATGGAGATTGCATGGCTGTGTGCTAAATTGTATAAACCTGTCAGCAAAGGGTGTGGCTGAAATAGCCTAATCCAATCATTTGAAGGGGTGTCCACATAATTTTGTATATTTAGTGTATATTGGAACGATAAAAGCTACGAAAAGAAACAATTGGAGAACGAGACTGTCTTATGTTGCGCCAAGTAAACCATCCCATAGTGGTAGAGCATGCTCACCCCCTGAATGTTGTGAGCTGAAGGTTTTACTTGTTTTCTAATCAAAAATAATTAGCTATTGGTCAATTTGCTGGTGCAGTGACCCAGTTAGCAAAATGTATCTGGGCCGTACCTCGCTCACATCGGCCACTTTTGTTATGGCCCACATGTGTCAACCGTAACAGCCAGAATTGACGCACCTTGTAACTGCATTATAGCCAACAACTCAGCTAAAGTTCACTTATTCTAGGCGGAACAAGGTCGTACTGCCATAATGACACCGGAGGTCTGCAATAAGAAAGCCTCGTCTGGGACATATAGTGTAAGAGACACTTTCTCTGGGTTAAAAAAATCTACAACAATAAAGACAGGGTTGGACTGTAATTTGTCCATTTTATTCACAAGAAAAAGATAATACTTACAATGTTAAAACTACAATGTGGCTATTCTTGAGCTATAACCCCACATTTGGTTGGTCTGGACCGGACCAAGTAACAATCTGATTAACAAGTTGGGAAGTCAAATTACAGCAGTTGAAGGACAATTTATGCATTTAGGACAGTAATCTGTATTTATCATATAAATGCCATGTTATAGAAGGGTGATGACACCTAAAAAATATACATAGATATCACTAGGTTGAGTAACTTACCTGAAGCAGCGTTTGTCTTCCTAACAGGGCCACATAATGTTTATAGGGCTGTTCCAGTGTTGTCAAGTGTTTTGATGCCACATCAGAACACTGTAAACATTGGAACAGAAACTAGTCCCTAAGACAGAAAAAAAAACTCAATGGCTCAATGACAACATAGTTGTAAGGAAAATTCACCACTAGATTCCCCTGAGCAGCCATTCTTAATTGCAACTAACTAACTAACTAATTAACTAACTTAACTTAATTGCAACTAACACCAGTGCCCGTCTGCAGTTGACAGAAGGGCACCTATACACTAATTCCCCTCCAGTTCACGATCTTTGAAAGATCGTGGGAGATTATGTGCCATGATCCTCCACACTCTCTCTTTCACATCACAGCCACCTTTCAATCCCAAATAGTCCATCTGTAACCACACAGACAACAGAACAGGGACCGTAACACATGGATATTGAATGTCAATATTAAGTAATTCACCTCATCTCAGTAGCCTATTGGCTGCTGAGTTTATTTTTCCAATATCAAAAAAACAAACACTATCTTAGTTTTGGATAACTAAGGCTCCATACAGATCTGGATATGAATTATGTCTCAGCTAATAATACCACCAACTTTTAAAGCATAATTATAATGGCTGACAAGGTCAGGAGATAGAAATGCAACAATGAGATCTCACCACCTTTTACCTGAACAGCTCCCCATCAAGATGTTCCATTTGTTGAACACTTCCTACTGGGAAAAGACCATCAGATAGGTCTTCTTGCAGGAACCTCCTGCCTCTCTGGTCTTGAATGGTTTGACTAATTATTCTAATTCTTCTAATATCATTTCCTGCTTTGTCAGAACATTCAGGAGCAAAGCTGAAAACATGAAGGGTCTTACAGTCTTTTAAACAGTACATAGACATTTAATAAACACAAACAGAACAGCAATCTTCTCCATGCAAAAGTGATGTTTTTAATTTCATTGCGCTGAGAACAATTTCTGGTCTGTCCTGTAGTTATAAAACATGTGTACTGTACGTGTTTCAGCGTATTTGAAAACCAGGAGGAATCCTGAAAACCCAAAACAGATCTATCTCTATTATATGTTTTGAAAATGTGTTGCTGTTGTAGGTCTTTGGTTGGGTAGGCAGTGAATTGGAGAATTTAGCATTTTGAAAACCCTGTCAAAAAAAAAATTTTTTAGTGTTGTCTTTCGTAGTCGCGTATTTTGCCTTCAAATTGTGTAGATACTACACAAAATGTGTGCAGGTTTGTGGAAGGTTATCACCAGTTTTAACAGAACTAAACCCCAAACTACAAATTGTATCACATGCACATGCAGTATGTCTGTTGACAGTCAGTAAAAACAAATCCTGCTTTATCTTTACACACAGGGAATAGATAACAATAAGCTGTCAAATGAGCAAACTAATACAGCCTCAAATAAAAAACTGTCAAACTTGTGTTGGTCAGCATGTGAAGCTAGATAAATAAGAAATTATTTTTTCTGCACTGGCGATTCACAATATTTAAAAATATATATTTTTTACGATGCATACTACATTAAGGGTTTGCAAAGCTATCTTCAACATTTCAATCGGAGAGCATAAAGACCTGTGAATTGTTACATCATTACTCAGCACAATTCCTTAGTGCAAATCAAATGCTCACAGTTGTTCTCTTCAGTGGTTTGTGGTCCTTGCGTTGAGACTCTTCCAGACAGTAATCAAGAGACTCAGCAGAGGCATTACTAGTTGTTAACCATCTGGACTCCATTAGCTCAGCCCTACTGGAAGTTCAAACATTCATAAACTAGTTTCATTTGTTTTGTTAATGTATTACTTATGCTATAAAGTACAGTACTTAGGTACATTATTTGTTGCATTCTGGCAATCCCTACTCAAAACACAATGTAAAATGTATCATTCTGTGAGACTTTTTGTATACAAATAACTGACATTTTGGAAGTTGATCAACAGTAGACTAATGTAAAAAATGGCGTACCTAAATCATTTTTTTTTTTTTTGAATTTCCCGGTAACATCTTATTGGGGTTGTAATGTCAATTCAATTCAAATGTTTTTACCAACCTGTTATACATTGACAATAAAAAACTATAGAATTGCAATATACTACACCTTCTCAAATTAAGTTAAAGGTTCATTGAAAACATTTTCCTACGGACATATTGATATTGTATTTATTTGGTGCAACATTTCCAGAAAAGGGCATACCTTCTCAAATCTGGTGACTCTGTATAAGCTCACTAGAAGTGTGTCTTCTGGAATCTGATGGCCCAAGAGAGGCGTGTCTTCTGTAGTCTGATGGGCCAGGAGACATATGTCCTCTAGAGTCGAATGGCCCAGGGGAGGCGTGTCTTCTGGAGTCAGATGACCCAGGAGATGCATGTCTTCTGGAATCGGATGGCCAAGGAGAGGCGTGTCTTCTGGAATCTGATGGCCCAAGAGAGGCGTGTCTTCTGGAATCTGATGGCCCAAGAGAGGCGTGCCTTCTATAGTTTGATGGGCCAGGATACGTATGTCCTCTGGAGTCAGATGGCCCAGGAGAGGCGTGTCCTCTGGAGTCAGATGGCCCAGGAGAGGCGTGTCCTCTGGAGTCAGATGGCCCAGGAGAGGCGTGTCCTCTGGAGTCAGATGGCCCAGGAGAGGCGTGTCCTCTGGAGTCTGATGGATTGCAGTGGTTTATTGATTTTGGTGCACTCTGCAGTGTTCTCTTTACTGTTGCTCTTTGTTGTTTACAAATTGCTGGTGCACTGGGTATGTTTCTCTCTGACATACTCCTGGTGCTCGTCGTCATCATATTCTCCTGGGAAGTTTAAATGAGACTGAACATCTTTATACTAAGGCCCTTTATTCAATGCTCACTACAAGTCACAAAACATGAAAATAATACAACTAAACAGAACTTACATTCGTCTGCGTTTCACCTTCACAAAAGACTCTGTGTCTGTCTGTAAATCTGTGTGCCTCTGCCTCTGGTAGTTTTAGCCGCACTGCGGTATAATTATCTGTAAAACATGAATCAAATGATCAACCACTAAGGAAAAAAATGTACTACCTAAATCTTAAAGGGGTCTTTGTCTCTCCCCTTAGGAGAGTGGTTCAGAGATATTTCACTGATGAGCCCACCCACAGCATGATGTTGCCTCCCCCATTAGAATGCTCTGCTTCTATTTTGTACACAAACATACAATATTAGAAACAATTTATAGACATTAGGATGAGACTTGAAAGATTAAAAACAGGTGAACTGGTAGAGATTAAAGGATACAGCATGTTTACTATTGGGAACTGCCAATTATGTTGAGAGCAGCAATTGAGAGCTACTACTACTACTACTGTATACACTAAACAAGTTACCCGTTATAATTGCTAGAACCTAGCTTACTCTTTTTTGTGGAAGAGTTACTGAAGAGTTATTTTTGGTTCCACGTAGAAGTCGTTTCACACACCCCTGGAACACCAAAATACAAAATATTGCATACCTGCTGAGATAATGCTGCTGATGATGCGTACCTGCTGACATAACCCTATTTCTACAATATATACATAGCAATGAAGTTACTGTGTGTTGGGTAATGGAGAGGAGCAGGTCCTTCCTGTCAGAAGGAGGGTCAACAGGGGAATGACATCCAATATTATTATGACATCCCCTACTAAAACAGTTATGTCTGTGATAGTAAGATATTTAACAATAAAAAGTCAAGAGGAAGACATTACCTTAAAATTGCAAGTGGCAGAAACTCTTCCCGCCTTCTTGTCTATATAGTTAGGTCAGCTACATGCTAATGTTTGCCAAGCTAACACACATTATTTAGCTAGGTAACTAGCTAGCTAGTTATACAAAAAAACACTAGCCAAGTACATACAGTACCAGTCAAAAGTTTGGACACACCTACTCATTCCAGGGTTTCTCTATATTTTTTCTATTTCCTACATTACAAAATAATAGTGAAGTCATCAAAACTATGAAATAACACATATGGATTCATGTAGTAACCAAAAAAGTGTTAAACAAACCAAGATGTGTTTTATATTTGAGATTCTTCATTGTAGCCACCCTTTACCTTGATGACAGCTTTGAACACTCTTGGCATTCTCTCAACCAGCTTTGTGAGGTAGTCACCTGGAATGTATTTCAATTAACAGGCTTGCCTTTTGGAATGTCTTTCCTTCTTAATGTGTTTGAGCAAATCAGTTGTGTTGTGACAAGTTAGGGGTGGAATATAGAAGATAAACCTATTCGGAAAAAGACCAAGTCCATATTATGGCAAGAACACCTCAAATAAGCAAAGAGAAATGACAGTCCATCATTACTTTAAGACATGGTCAGTCAATTTGTTCAATTTCAATTATAAAAAAAAAAATGTTTTAACCATTAAGCGCTATGCTAAAACTGGCTCTCATTTAGGACCGCCACAGGAACGGAAGACCCAGAGTTACCTCTGCTGCAGAGGATAAGTTCATTAGAGTTACCAGCTTCAGAAATTTCAACCCAAATGAATGCTTCACAGAGTTCAAGTAACAGACACATCTCAATATCAACTGTTCAGAGGAGACTGCGTGAATCAGGCCTTCATTGTCGAATTGCTGCAAAGAAAGCTCTACCAAAGGACACCAATAATAAGAAGATACTTTCTTGGGCAAAGAAACACGAGCAATGGACATTAGACCGGTGGAAATCTGTCCTTTGGTCAGATGAGTCCAAATGTAAGATTTTTGGTTTCAACCGCCAGGTCTTTGTGAGATGCAGAGTAGGTGAACGGATGATCTCTGCATGTGTGGTTCCCACTGTGAAGCATGGAGGAGGAGGTGTGATGGTGTGGGATGGTGCTTTGTCAGTTGACACTGTCAGTGATTTATTTAGAATTCAAGGCACACTTAACCAGCATGCCTACCACAGCATTCTGCAGCGATACGCCATCCCATCTGGTTTGCACTTAGTGGGAATATCATTTGTTTTTCAACAGGACAATGACCCAAAACAGTGTAAGGACTATTCGACCAAGAAGAAAACGGATGGAGTGCTGTATCAGATGACCTGGCCTCCACAATAACCTGACCTCAACCCAATTGAGATGGTTTGCGATGAGTTGGACCACAGAGTGATCGAAAAGCAGCCAACAAGTTCTCAGCATATGTGTGAACTCCTTCAAGACTGTTGGCAAAGCATTCCAGGTGAATCTGGTTGAGAGAATGCCAAGAGTGGGCAGAGCTGTCCTCAAGGCAAAGGTGGCTAATTTATTTAAGACTTTTTTGGTTACTACATGATTATATATGTGTTATTTCATAGTTTTGATGTCTCCAGTATTATTCTACAATCTAGAAAATAATTTAAAAAGTTAAATAAAAAAGCATAAGTAAATGTTTTTCCACTTCATGTTGGAATTATGGGGGAATTAAATCAAGGTCAGAACATGGCGGATCTATAGACACACCTCCACCACACCTTTATGTATTGGATCTCCATCCCAAAACATGTACCTTCCTGGCAAAGTGCATAAGAAGGGAATTTATTTATATTTACGTTTGCATAATTCGGTTCTGAACTCCCCCCTTATAGAATTCTAGAGAATTGGGAGACATAGCACCAGAGTCCAGTCCAGTACCTGAGAATTACCCACAGTCCAGCTATTTTCCTTCTTCTGCAGACTGAACATTATGCATTTTAAGTTAAATCATCTGTGCTCTCACTGTTGAGGTAGGCCAGCCACAATAACCCACCTTAAGCTAAAATAACCCACATTCCGATACAATAACTCACATTAAGCTACATTAACCTACATTAAGCCACAGGAAATGACTCTAAAAGCTTACTTCCTTCTCATGTTTGCCTGCTGAAAGCTGCCTGCGTGTCCACTCTGGTTCCCTTTCTGTTGGCAGTCTCAGTGGATTGTCCAGACTGGAGTATACAGACAAAGAGACGTGGACTATTCTGACTGGTTTAGGTAGTGTCTCTCTCTCTCTCTTTTGCTTTCTCTCCCTCTCTCCATGGAATCTGAAGTTCCATGAGATCAAAGATATTGGTTGACCCCTCCATGACCTCCTGGTGACCTTCATGGCTGGACATAGACCCGTGGATGCTAGATCATAACTCTGTCTGCTGAATATAAACCTCTTCCCAGATAAGCAGAGCTACTGAGAGGGCTCGCCTGAGGTCTAGTCTGCTCTAGTCTGGTGTGTGTGTGGGTTTTCAAATTAAATCGCACTTTATTTGTCGCATGCTTTGTATACAACAGGTGTAGACCAACAGTGAAATGCTTACTTACAAGTCATTTTCCAACAATGTAGAGTTAAACTTCAAATCAAAAATATTCATATTGGCAAAGTAAATAACAAATAAAAAATATGGGGTGCATTCAGAAAGTATTCAGACCCCTTCCTTTTTACACATTTTGTTACTTTACAGTCTTATTCAAAAATAGATGAAATACAAATGTGTCCTCATCAATCTACGCACAATACCCCATAATGACAAGGAAAAAAACGTTTTTAGAATTATTGGCAAATGTATATAAAAAAAATCTGAAATACCTTATTTACATAAGTATTCAGACCCTTTGCTATGAGACATGAAATGGAGCTTAGGTGCATCCTGTTTCCATTGACTATCTTTGAGATGTTTCCACAACTTGACTGGAGTCCACCTGTGGTAAATTAAATTGATTGAAGATGATTTGGAACCTTCCAGAAGGACAACCATCTCTGCAGCACTCCACCAATCAGGCCTTTATGGTAGAGTGGCCAGACGGAAGCCACTCCTCAGTAAAAGGCACATGACAACCTGCTTGGAGTTTTAAAAAAGGCACCTAAAGACTCTCAGACCATGAGAAACAAGATTCTCTGGTCTGATAAAATCAAAATTGAAATATTTGGCCAAGCGTCATGTCAGTAAGAAACATAGCACCACCCCTACGGTGAAGCATGGTGGTGGCATCATCATGCTGTGGGGATGTTTTTCAGTGGCAGGGACTGGGAGACTAGCCAGGATCGAGGCAAAGATGAATGGCACAAAGTACAGAGATTCCCTTGTTAAGAACCTGCTCGAGAGTAGAAAACAACATGGCTATATACTGGGAGTACCAGTACCAAGTCAATGTGCAGAAGGTAATTAAGGTAGCAATATACTGTACATATAGGTAGGGGTAAAGTGACTAGCAGCAGCATATGTGGTGTGTGTGAACATTCTGTGGCTTGTGTGGTTGGGTTCTGGTTAGGGTTATCCCCACCCTCTGTCTGTCCTCTACTCCACTCTGATCAAACAGTCTCCACCCAGGGGAACAACGAGAGGGTCACAAAATAACAGTACCGCTTTTGCATTTCCCGCCCCCTCCCCTTTCTGTCCAACAAATTAAATACATCATCACTTCCTGCATAATTGACTTATAGTGTTCCTCGTGGCTTTGTGTTGTCCTTGTTGTGTTGTTCTTGTTGTGTTGTCCTTGTTGTGTTGTTCTTATTGTGTTGTGCTTGTTGTGTTGTTCGTGATCGTATTCCTCTTCACGTTAACTTCTAGTGTTGTAGGTACATCTATAGATGTAGGGGACTAACAAAAGTGTTACCAAACATGTAAATCAAATCAAATCAAACATTTTTATATAGCCCTTCGTACATCAGCTGATATCTCAAAGTGCTGTACAGAAACCCAGCCTAAAACCCCAAACAGCAAGCAATGCAGGTGTAGAAGCACGGTGGCTAGGAAAAACTCCCTAGAAAGGCCAAAACCTAGGAAGAAACCTAGAGAGGAACCAGGCTATGTGGGGTGGCCAGTCCTCTTCTGGCTGTGCCGGGTGGAGATTATAACAAAACATGGTCAAGATGTTCAAATGTTCATAAATGACCAGCATGGTCGAATTATAATAAGGCAGAATAGTTGAAACTGGAGCAGCAGCACAGTCAGGTGGACTGGGGACAGCAAGGAGTCATCATGTCAGGTATTCCTGGGGCATGGTCCTATGGCTCAGGTCAGTTGAAACTGGAGCAGCAGCACAGCCAGGTGGACTGGGGACAGCAAGGAGTCATCATGTCAGGTAGTCCTGGGGCATGGTCCTAGGGCTCAGGTCCTCCGAGAGAGAGAAAGAGAGAAGGAGAGAATTAGAGAACGCACACTTAGATTCACACAGGACACCGAATAGGACAGGAGAAGTACTCCAGATATAACAAACTGACCCTAGCCCCCCGACACATAAACTACTGCAGCATAAATACTGGAGGCTGAGACAGGAGGGGTCAGGAGACACTGTGGCCCCATCCAAGGACACCCCCGGACAGGGCCAAACAGGAAGGATATAACCCCACCCACTTTGCCAAAGCACAGCCCCCACAACACTAGAGGGATATCTTCAACCACCAACTTACCATCCTGAGACAAGGCTGAGTATAGCCCACAAAGACCTCCGCCACGGCACAACCCAAGGGGGGGGGGGGGGGGGGGCGCGTACTCTCTTTCAAAAGTGCCCTGTTCAGAGGAACTCAGACTAAACTGACAAGCTGCTGAAAGAGAAGTCATATTTTTGCTCTTTTATTTGTTAATGTATTACAATACTGAACTCTTAAAGGATTGATTTGAGATATATTTGATGTTGTTGGAGAAATAATTTACTCCCAAAGGATGTCTTTTGGACCGATTCCTTTTCTCTCAAAATAATGTGGTGGGTACATACTGTAAGCATGGATTGATTGGTTTTAGGGATCTATTCAATTTGTATAGCTGAAGCGTTACAGATTCTGCAAGACAAATTTAAAGGTAATTTCCAATTGAGCCGACATATACTGTGTTCAGCATTAATGCAGTCTCCGCTTAAAGCGGGAACATTCCCTTTAAATTTAAATCACACAGTAAAGCTGAGCTTCCATGATGCAGATTGAATAGAGCCCTTATTGTCAGCGGCCCACATCATCACGATGAGCAGTCAAGTTTTCAAGATATTGGACTTTCAAGAAGCAAAGTGTCAGCGGCCCACATCATCACGATGAGCAGTCAAGTTTTCAAGATAAAATGGTGCTTTCAAGACAACTGGGAACTCTGAAAAAAAAAATTGTCAAATCATTACATCAGTGATTTTCAGGTTGGAAAGTCGGAGCTGTAGAAGTGGAGTTTCCGACTTGAAATTCCGAGTTCAAAATAGTTTTTCCAAGTCGGAGCTCGTTTTCTCTAAACAACATTACCAGTTGTTTAGAACACAGCGTAGGACACATCATCATGATGCTTTTTGAAAGTCCAGCTTGAAAACATGATTGCTGACATGCAAAACATTTTGGGACTGTATGGACTAATGAAGAAAATACCAAAAGGTTGCTTTTAAAATAATAATCCACTCAAAAACAAAGGTATTGAACCATAACTAAATGATTGTCTTTCTATAAATCAAGATTAAGGGGCAGAAAGGAGAGACTGGAAATGAAAATGAAATTCAAACAGACTGAACAATTAAGTTATCACAGTGGGGCGCAATCCAGGCAAGATTTCCTCCCAATTTGAAATCTTTGAAGTGCTGAGATAGAAGACAGGGAAAGGAGATGAGAGCGTTGTGAGGGTGGAGAGCGGGGAGAGGAGAAGGCTAGGTACAGTATGAGGAGAAGGGATAAAGATGAGACGTGTGAACAAACTCAAAGATAATAAAAAAAATAAATGAAAGGGATAGAGCGAGGGAGGGAAAATATTGGCAGGGAGGCATCATGGAATCGACACATCAAAAATCTCTTCCCAACATTTTTGCAACCTGAATAGCGCAGCGGTACATTTTTGCAACCTGAATAGCGCAGCGGTACATTTTTGCAACCTGAATAGCGCAGCGGTACATTTTTGTGGTCCTTAATTTGAATTGGTATACTTTTTTATTTATCACAATTTTCTTTAATGTCGGGCCGACAAGTTCCGTACCTTCTCCATCTTCCACTTGCCTCCTCCTTTTTGCAGTAACGATGCAATCAGTTGGTTGTAATTTTAGATAGAGCAGACATTTCCATATATTTTTGTTAGCTGCACATGTGACATAACTCCACCAGTCTTTTAAATATCCTTGTCACGCCCTGACCTTAGTTATCTTTGTTTTCTTTATTATCTGGGTAGGTCAGGGTGTGACAAAGGTGGTTTGTGTAGTTCTTTTGTATTGTCTAGGGGGTTTTGTATGTTTATGTGTTTTTCTAGGTCTAGGTGTTTATATCTCTATGGTGGCCTGAATTGGTTCCCAATCAGAGACAGCTGTTTATCGTTGTCTCTGATTGGGGATCCTATTTAGGTTGCCATTTCCCATTTTTGGTTTTGTGGGTTGTCTATGTCTAGTTGCCTGTCAGTACTTGCGGCACGGCACATAGCGTCTTTGTTGTTTTGTATAGTTTGTTCAGTGTTTATTCTTCATTAAAAGAAGAATGTATTCTTATCATGCTGTGCCTTGGTCTCCTCATTACGACGAACGTGACAATCCTAAAATGTTTTTTTTTAATCAGTTAGTCTATTTGCGTTGAATCATAGTATCTGTTCTAATATTTGTTCTGTCTTTTCTGGTGGATTAAACTGAAATTGCAACCAACTTTCTATGGCTTGTTTTGAAAATAGCGATATTCTGGAGATTATTTCATTTTCAAATATTTGAAAGTGAGAGGTTATAATCTGAATAAAGGGAAAAGGGTAATTCTTGAACATGGGGTGAGACATTCTTTCTAATCTGCTAGAGAACCAGTTTGAATTTCAGTACAACTTTTGTATGACTCAAGTCTTTAGTGAGAGGTTCAATGCTTTAATATTTAATAATTTCATATTTCATATTCATTATACAATTTGGCCCGCTTAATTTTGTCTCGCCTGCCGTTCCAAATAAAGTGAAACATTTCTTGCTCATATAGTTTCAAAAACAAGTTGTTCTGTCTAGGCAAGGACATTAGCAAATATGTAAACTAGGATATGACAAAAAAATTGACCTTACCATGGTGGTAAGACCTTATCTATTTTTGTAACTTTCTATTCATTATATTATATTTATATATATATTATATATTATATATATATATTTTTATTTCTATTATGTAGTGAAATTGTTTCTTTCTTTCGAGATATGAATACCGAGTCTGTCCACTTCACCGTCAGACCATTTTATTGGTAAACACAGTAAAGTTAAAGTTGTATTTTTTAGCGATCCAAGACGTAGTATGGTAGATTTACCATAGTTTGGTTGTAATCCAGAGAGCGGTTAGAAACTGTGGGTTTAAAATAAAATATGAGTCGTCTGCGTACAATGACCCTTTCGTTTTTAAACCCTGGATTTCTAGCCCCTTGATATTATTGTATTATTATTGTATTATTATTATCTAGTATTCATAGCTAATATTTCGATGGACAAAGTAAATAGATTATTTGTTTATTAGTAGTATGCCGATAGTGGACAAACTTGTTTCACTCCTCTTGACAGTATAATGACACTGTCTGAGAAGTAACTTATTTACTATTTTACATTTTACTTTTTCTTGCCACTGTATGTTTATAAGTGTACCATTAAAAAGTACCATGATGATTAAATGTCAATATACTGTAGCTGTGAACCTCCAATTGTCCTCTAATATTCCACCTGCTAAATCCTCCCTCATCCTAAGATGGGTTGCCGTCCCAGTGACTGACAGACCACCCCTGTACACGTGTCCTTGGGCCTTTGAGAGATTGGTACCCATCCTGAAAAGAGCACATAGTGCAACCTACAGAACAGAACCATATTGGCAACTAACAGCATTTTTTTATATTTTGCCTTGGTTATACTGTATATAGTTATAAAATATACATATTTACACTACCAGTCAAAGGTTTGGCCACACCTACTAATTGAAAGATTTTGCTTTATATTTACTATTTTCTACATTGTAGAATAATAGTGAAGACATCAAAACTCTGAAATAACACATATAGAATCATGTGGTAACCAAAAATTGATAAACAAATCAAAATATATTTTAGATTCTAGATTCTTCAAAGTAGCCACCCTTTGCCTTCATGACAGCTTTGCACACACTTGGCATTCTTTAACCAGCTTCACCTGGTAGTGTGAGTCAATAAACCCTGGTTAAATTTCCAATATCCCTGTCCTCATTTAAAGTATGTCATAGTGATATGAAGAGATATAAGTTCAGGAACAATCACATTCGATCCTCAATCAATACTTTTTTCACTTCTGGCGTCAGAATAAAGGATTCCAGAAAATAATCAATCCGACTAGCTTGATTCAACCCGCTCCAAGTATATCTTTCAAGATACAGGGTTTTAAGCCTCCAAATTTCAGTCAATTCCAATGTGTCCATAATAGTTTTTGTAGAGGATCATAACACCTTTTGAATTCCTTAACCCATGACAGAAATGTATACTGACCAAAAATACAAACGCAACATGTAAAAGATCCCCGAAATCTTCCATATGCACAAAATAATTATGTCCCTCAAATGCTGTGCACAAATGAGTTTACATCCCTGTTACTGATCATTTCTCCTTTGCCAAGATATTCCATCCACCTGACAGGTGTCATAGGTGTTAGTCATATCAAGAAGATGATTAAACAGCATGATCATTGCACAGGTGAACCTTGTGCTGGGGACAATTAAAGGCCACTTTAAAATGTGCAGTTTTGTCACACAACGCAATGTCACAGATGTCTCAAGGAGTGTGGAATTAGTATGCCAACTGCAGGAATGTCCACCAGAGCTGTTGCCAGATAATTTTATGTTAATTTCTCAAGCATAAGTTGCCTCCAAAATCATTTTAGAGAATTTGGCAGTATTTTCCATCCAGGCTCACAACCGCAGACCACGTGTAAACACGCCAGCCCAGGACCTCTACATCTGGCTTCTTCACCTGAGGGACCATCCGAAACCATCCACCCCAGACAGCTGATGAAAATGTGGGATTGCACAACTGAAACATTTCTGCACAAACTGTCAGACACCATCTTAGGGAAGCTCATCTATGTGCTTCTCGTCCTCATCAGTGTTTTCACCTGACTGTGTCTGGTGTCGTACCTGACTTCAGTGAGCAAATGCTCACCTTCGATGGCCACTGGCACGCTGGAGAAGTGTGCTCTTCACGGATGAATCCCAGGTTTCAACTGTACCGGGCAGGCAATGTGTATGGCATTGTGTGGGCGAGCAGTTTGCTGATGTCAACATTGTGGCGTGGGGTTATGGTATGGGCAGGCATTAGCTACGGACAACGAACACAATTGCGTTTTATTGGTGTCAATTTGAATGCATAGAGATACCGTGACGAGATCCTGAGTTCCATTGTAAAGCCATTCATCTGCCGCCATCACCTCATGTTTAAGCATGATAGTGCACGATGCCATGTCACAAGGATCTGTACACAATTCTTAGAAGCTGAAAATATCTCAGTTCTTCCATGGCCTGCATACTCACCAGACATGTCACCCATTGATTATGTTTGGGATGCATTGGATAGATCTGAATGACTGTGTGTTCCAGTTTCCGCTAATATTCAGTAACTTAGCAGCCATTAAGGAGGAGTGAGACAGCTTTCCACAGGCCACAATCAACAGCCTGATCAACTCTAAGCAAAGGTGGTCACACCACATACTGACTGGTTTTCTGTTCCACACGCCTAAGTTTTTTAAAGGTATCTGTGACCAACAGATACAGTGCCTTCAGACTTTTTCCACATTTTGTTACGTTACAGACTTACTCTAAAATTGATTAAATCATTTTTTTCCCTCGTAAATTTATATACAATACCCCATAATGACAAAGAAAAAACAGGTTTTAGAAAAACTGTAATGTTACATTTGCATACAGTACCAGTCAAAACTTTGGACACAACTACTCATTCAAGGGTTTTTCTTTATTTTGACTATTTTATGCATTGTAGAATAATAGTGAAGACAGCATAACTATTAAATAACACATGCAGAATCATGTAGTAACCAAAAAAAGTGTTAAACAGATTTTTCAATATACTTACCCTCTGCCTTGATGACAGATTTGCACACTCTTGGCATTCTCTCAACCAGATTCACATGAAATGCTTTTCTGAAGGAGTTCCCACATATGCTGAGCACTTGTTGGCTGCTTTTCCTTCACTCTGTCCAACTCATCCCAAACCGTCTCAATTGGGTTGAGTCGGGTGATTGTGGAGGCCAGGTCATCTGATGCAGCACTCCATCACTCTCCTTCTTGGTCAAATAGCCCTTACACAGCCTGCAGGTCCTATTGAAAAACAAATGATAGTCCCACAAAGTTCAAACCAGATGGGATGGCGTATCGCTGCAGAACACTGTGGTAGCCATGCTGGTTAAGTGTACCATGAATTGTAAAAATAAATCACAGACAGTGTCACCAGCAAAGCACCTCCAAACTGTCACACCTCCTCCTCCATGCTTCATGATGGGAACCACACAAGCGGAGATCATCCGTTCACCTACTCTGCGTCTCACAAAGACACAGTGGAAGGTTCCAAAAATCTCAAATTTGGACTAATCAGACCAAAGGACAGATTTCCACCAGTCTAATGTCCATTCCTCGTGTTTCTTGGCCCAAGCAAGTCTCTTTTTCTTTTTGGTGTCCTAGTAGTGGTTTCTTTGCATCAATACGACAATGAAGGCCTGATTCACATAGTCTCCTCTGAACAGTTGATATTGAGATATGTCTGTTACTTTAACTTTGTGAAGCATTTATTTGGACTGCAATTTATGAGGCTCTAGTGAACTTATCCTCTGCAGCAGAGGTAACTCTGGGTTTTCCGTTCCTGTGGCGGTCCTCATGAGAGACAGTTTCAGCATAGCGCTTGATGGTTTTTGCGAATGTACTTCTTGAAATGTTCATGTCTTAAAGTAATGATGGACTGTCGTTTCTCTTTGCATATTTGAGCTGTTCTTGCCATAATATGGACTTGATATTTTACCAAATAGGGCTATCCTCTGAATACCACCCCTACCTTGTCACAACACAACTGATTGTCTCAAACACATAAAGAATGAAAGATATTCCACAGTAATCTTTTTAACAAGGCCCACCTCAAATCAAATTAAATCAAATTGTTTTTGTCAGATGCGCTGAAAACAACAGGTGTAGTAATTTATAAGTATAAGTAATTTAATTAAATACATTTGATAAATTATTAAACCACATTTTACTGCTCTTTTTGGTATACCTTACTATTAAATGCTTACTTACAAGCCCTTAACCAACAATGCTTTAAAACCTATTCGGGTTTGATGCCCCGTCCACGGGACAGTTGAGCTAACGTAGGCTAATGCGATTATAATGAGGTTGTAAGTAACAAGAACATTTCAAAGGACATAGACATATCTGATTTTGGCATAAAGCTTAATAAATTATTGTTATTCTAACTGTACTGTCAAATTTACAGTGGCTATTACAGTGAAAGAATAGCATGCTATTGTTTGAGGAGAGTGCACAATTTTAAACAGAAGTGCAATGCTTCATTGGATCAGTCTAAAACTTTGCACATACACTGCTGCCATCTATTGGCCAAAATCTAAATTGCACCTGGACTGGAATAATACATTATGGCCTTTCTCTTGCATTTCAAAGATGAGGGTACAAAAAAATACAAAATTACGTATTTCTTTGTGTATTTTGTTTTACCAGATCTATTTTTCGTTATATTCTCCTACATTCCTTTCATATTTCCACAAATTTCAAAGTGTTTCATTTCAAATGGTACCAAGAATATGCATATCCTTGCTTCAGGTCCTGAGCTACAGGCAGATAGATTTGAGTATGTAATTTTAGGCGAAAATTGGAAAAAAAAGGGGCGGATCCTTAAGAGTTTTTAAGAAGCCTTTTGGTACCGCTTGCCGTTTGGTAACAGAGAGAACAGTCTATGACTTGTGTGGCTGGAGTCTTTGACAATTTTTAGGGCCTTCCTCTGACACCACCTGGTATAGAGGTCCTGGATGGCAGGAAACTTGGCCCCAGTAATGTACTGGGCCGTGTGCACTACCCTCTGTAGTGCCCTGCGGTCGGAGGCCGAGCAGTTGCCATACCAGGCAGTGATGCAACCATGCTCTCAATGGTGCAGCTGTTGAACCTTTTGTGGATCTGAGGACCCGTTCCAAATCTTTTCAGTCTCCTGAGGGGGAAAAGGTGTTGTCGTGCCCTCTTCATGACCGTCTGTCACGGGAATTTTCAATCCCAATGATAATATCTAACAATCAATAAGCTTTGCCCAATCCCTGAGGTTTGTAAGACGCTGGGTTTAATAATAATTAGGCAAAGACTCAGCTCATGCAAAAGGTCTGTACAGTTTATTCATGAGAACTTTCTAAATTCCATAATACAAAGACATCCACTTTATAACTCACTCCCTACTTACGCACATACCTCCACATATGTGGTACTATCTAGAACCGTCATGTTTTTGTGTGTACCAGTACTACCAGAATCAATGTCTGCTTGTTATCCACATAGCTGAGCCATGATAGATTCCCTGATTAACATACTGTAGCTCCCGCCACTTTTTCTCTCACTACAGATTGTCTAAATGTATGAACCCATTTCTCTGAACAATAACCCTGTGGACCTCCAGTTGTCATCCAATTTCCCTCCCGCAAAAACCTCCCACATCCCAAGTAGGGTTGATGTCGCTGTAACTGGCAAAACACCCCTATACACATGGCTCCTAGGCCACTAAAGAGGTTGGGACCCATCCCTTGAAAAGAGCACAAATGCCACTTACAGAACAAAACCAGTGTTTGTGACAAATAATGGGTACCCCTTCTGCGTTTACTGGAGAACACCTTTGTTCCACACAAAGCCAGAACACCATTTTAGTAATGTATCTTTTTAGTAACATGTTATCTTTTTAGTAGCACATTATCTTTTTATTAGCACATTATCTTTTTAGTAGCATGTTATCTTTTTAGTAACACATGATCTTTTTAGTAGCAAATTATCTTTTTAGTAGCACATTATGTTTTTAGTAGCACATGGTCTTTTTAGTAGCAAATTGTCTTTTTAGTAGCACGTTATCTTTTTAGTAACACATTATCTTTTTAGTAGCAAATTATATTTTTAGTAGCACATTCTTTTTTAGTAGAACATTATCTTTTAGTAGCACATTATCTATTTAGTAGCGCATTATCTTTTTAGTAGCACATTATCTTTTTAGTAGCACATTATCTATTTAGTAGCACATTATCTTTTTAGTAGCACATTATCTTTTTAGTAGCACATTATCTTTTCAGTAGCACATTATCTTTTTAGTAGACCATTATCTTTTCAGTAGCACATTATCTTTTTAGTAGCACATGCTCTTTTTAGTAGCACATGATCTTTTTTGGTAACACATCTTTTTAGTAGCACATTATCTTTTTAGTAGCACATTATCTTTTTAGTAGCACATGCTCTTTTTAGGAGCACATTATCTTTTTAGTAACAAATTGTATTTTTAGTAGCACATGATATTTTTTGGTAACACATCTTTTTAGTAGCACATTATCTTTTTTGTAGCACATTATCTTTTTAGTAGCACATGGTATTTTTAGTAGCACATTATCTTTTTAGTAGTATATTGTCTTTTTAGTAGCATATTATCTTTTTAGTAGCACATTATCTTTTTAGTAGCACATTATCTTTTTAGTAGCACATTATCTTTTTAATAGCACATTATCTTTTTTTTTACAACTTTAGGAACATTTTGCAAAAGGACAGCAAACTTTTTCTTTCAACCTCTCTTCGCTCTTTCAACTCGCTCCCTCCTTCCAAATATGTCCTCTGCTTTCTCTTACCCCACTTGAGAACATTCTGGGGAATTTATTGTACTGTAATACCTCTCAGGTGCCTTATTGAGAGCCAAACCCCTTCATTTTCGCGTTTAACATTTTTACGAGGAATGAGATTTTTTTTCTACTCAACTAACTCCTTTTTCATCTATATGTTCTTCCAGAGACCACGCCAGCAACCTGGGGTTGCAGGTGTGTGTGTGTGTGTGTGTGTGTGTGTGCGTGTGTGTGTGTGTGTGTGTGTGTGTGCGTGCGTGCGTGCGTGCGTGCGTGCGTGCGTGCGTATGATAAACGGAGCTACAGGTGTGAGTGGGCGAGGTTGTAATTACTGAGATAATGTCACAGAACACTGGACATAAGCCCTAAATCCTATTCACATCCTGCTACACCCCAGTTCATAGAGAATGAATCATCAGCTCGATGCCACATTTATACCTTGTATAAAATCAGCTATGGAAATGTCTTTCTCTCTCTCGCTCTGTCTCTCTTTCTTATAGTAACCCTCTGATTAATAAGCATTTGTTGAAAGACATAATTTCTATATACAATGCCTATTCTTTTGGAAAACCACAGTGTTGTTGTTTGAGGAAATGTGTTTATAAGATAAAACATCCTGTATTGAGAGAGAGAGAGATCATTAGGTATGAATTAATTCAGCTCTATTCACTGAGGCTTCCATTTAGCAGATGTATTTCCTAGAGAAAAGTGACATTGATAACGTCCCTGTAATTCTTCCTTCATCCCTTTCTAGCTATTACCATATAAATTGATTCCAGTTCCATGACCATTGTTCCCATAGGATCTCGAGTTCTAATTCTTAGTTCTATCCCATTCCATCACGGCTGGGACAATGGATGTGTCAGTTGGTGATAATCATCCCATATCCACATATTTATTTAGATTAGTTAGTTGGGTTAGCTTTAGGTTAGTAAGTGACTACAAACATTTTATATTAAACTAACATTTCCTGATCTCTTTCTACGAGACAGACTTCGCCGTAAAGGTCCCATCATTAATTGACCACTGAATCACTGTCGCCTCCCCCAAGTTCTTAATTTGACCCCAATATGGACTCAACAAACTCTCAAGTAATATTGAACTGAAAGTCATACTGGAAGTTCATATCAGTAGTCAGACATATTCTAAACATCGCACAACTATTACCACCAGCTGTTCACTTAACTCACCTGACTACCGGTCAATGTCAGACCGTTTCTCTATCCACACATCCCTCCATCCATCCTTCCGTGTCTCTTTTGTCCATCCATCGCACCATTATCTTATTTTCGACTCTTTTTTTCTATTTCCAGTATGCCCACCATGCCAGTGTTTGTGTAGCTCTGCCATGATTAAAGTAATGGTGGTGCGAGCGTATCACAGAAGGCCTAATATCGCATCCGTTCCCACACTCATTATATTAATGGGTTTTCTTTTTCCAGACAGCTTCCCGCCTTCTCACAGCAACCCTGTGGAAAACATCTGCCGGAGCCTATGACCTTATGGTGGAGGCAGAGTCACTAACTAACGTACGCAAGGGGGGGATAATAAAGATGTCAGCGGTTCTCCGAGCTATGACATCACTTAAATATTACTTTGAAGCCACTAATTTAACATTTACTCCCATGTCTCTTTTTCAACAACAGGCTTTTTAGGGGGCTGATACCAGAGGTGCGTGAGATCTAAAGTGATAAAGAAAGCTTATGGATGACAAGGTAATGTACAGGTGCAAGAGAGTAGACAGTATTATCTTGGAAGTCTTGGAAAACTCCCCTGTCCCAGACTTTGTAAGCATTAGTTAGAAGTTCTTACACTGGCAGCGAATGGAATGCAAAACAGAAATGTGAATACTTGGAAAACAAGAGAGACTGGAGACGGAGGGACTGGAGACGGAGGGACTGGAGACGGAGAGACTGGAGACGGAGGGACTGGAGACGGAGAGACTGGAGACGGAGGGACTGGAGACGGAGAGACTGGAGACGGAGAGACTGGAGATGGAGAGACTGGAGACGGAGGCTGGAGACGGAGGGACTGGAGACGGATAGACTGGAGACGGAGAGACTGGAGACGGAGGGACTGGAGACGGAGAGACTGGAGACGGAGGGACTGGAGACGGAGGGACTGGAGACGGAGAGACTGGAGACGGAGGGACTGGAGACGGAGGGACTG
This sequence comes from Oncorhynchus clarkii lewisi, assembly GCF_045791955.1. NCBI lineage: Eukaryota > Metazoa > Chordata > Actinopteri > Salmoniformes > Salmonidae > Oncorhynchus > Oncorhynchus clarkii. Next base: position 8,718,200 of record NC_092162.1, on the reverse strand, counting down.
GAGACGGAGGGACTGGAGACGGAGAGACTGGAGACGGAGAGACTGGAGACGGAGGGACTGGAGACGGAGAGACTGGAGATGGAGGGACTGGAGACGGAGAGACTGGAGACGGAGGGACTGGAGACGGAGAGACTGGAGACGGAGAGACTGGAGACGGAGGGACTGGAGACGGAGAGACTGGAGACGGAGAGACTGGAGACGGAGAGACTGGAGACGGAGGGACTGGAGACGGAGGGACTGGAGACGGAGAGACTGGAGACGGAGGGACTGGAGACGGAGAGACTGGAGACGGAGGGACTGGAGACGGAGGGACTGGAGACGGAGAGACTGGAGACGGAGAGACTGGAGACGGAGGGACTGGAGACGGAGGGACTGGAGACGGAGAGACTGGAGACGGAGGGACTGGAGACGGAGGGACTGGAGACGGAGAGACTGGAGACGGAGGGACTGGAGACGGAGGGACTGGAGACGGAGAGACTGGAGACGGAGGGACTGGAGACGGAGGGACTGGAGACGGAGGGACTGGAGACGGAGAGACTGGAGACGGAGGGACTGGAGACGGAGGGACTGGAGACGGAGGGACTGGAGACGGAGAGACTGGAGACGGAGGGACTGGAGACGGAGGGACTGGAGACGGAGGGACTGGAGACGGAGAGACTGGAGACGGAGGGACTGGAGACGGAGGGACTGGAGACGGAGGGACTGGAGACGGAGAGACTGGAGACGGAGGGACTGGAGACGGAGGGACTGGAGACGGAGGGACTGGAGACGGAGAGACTGGAGACGGAGAGACTGGAGACGGAGAGACTGGGGACGGAGAGACTGGAGACGGAGAGACTGGAGACGGAGAGACTGGAGACGGAGAGACTGGAGACGGAGGGACTGGAGACGGAGGGACTGGAGACGGAGGGACTGGAGACGGAGAGACTGGAGACGGAGGGACTGGAGACGGAGGGACTGGAGACGGAGGGACTGGAGACGGAGAGACTGGAGACGGAGGGACTGGAGACGGAGAGACTGCAGACGGAGGGACTGGAGACGGAGAGACTGGAGACGGAGAGACTGGAGATGGAGGGACTGGAGACGGAGAGACTGCAGACAGAGCTGCTACTGTTAGATGTGACAGGCTTCCCTATAGAGTTTATGGTTATTCTCTTTATCCACACACACACACACACACACACACACACACACACACACACACACACACACACACACACACACACACACACACAGTCTGACTGGTGAGAAAGTGGGACAGGAACACACAGAGCCTTTCTGGAACGGAGAGAGGTTGACTTTCTGGAACTCTTCACATGTCCCACAGAATTCCTCAATCCGTCACAGCAGCGGAGAGACAGAGAGACAGGCTCGGCTGGGATCCACAGATCTTTACAGGGAAATCTGTGGGATGCAGCCAAAGAAAACTACATGGTTCTAAATAGGTTGATTATAGAAAGAGGTAAGTCTACAGGGAATAACAGCTTGTTCAATATCCATTGTTTGACAGTAAATGTGTGAGATTCTACAATCGCATACTGTATGTTGAATGGCAACAGACCTCTCTTCTAGACTATATATCTGTACCATCTGTAAAAAAAAATGTCTAATGTGCCATGGTCAGTGTTAAGCTATGCGTATTTAAGTTTGGCTTGGATTCACTCAGCATTAACCACCGTTAAACCAACGTTGGCCGACAGCCACATAGCAGATGTTTTGGCGGTGTTGGAGGTATAACTGTGGTATGAGCTGACATATCGGTGAGCGGCTGCTCTGAGTCACAAACCACTCCCTTCATTATTATCCCTGCTGCGCTAGAAGTTCAAAACAGCGGCAGGAAGTGTAGGCTCTATCAACGCTAGAGATAATGTCTCTCAAATGTCAAACTATTGATGTTAAGATAATGCATGTTCTCTTGTTGATTTAGATTGGGGAGATTCATGCCTACCAGTATTCCAACGTTTTCATTTGTAACGCGGCTTACTGAACATCTAAGGCGTCTGCATGTGATTTGTCGGATTATAGTGGGTGTGGTTTCGTTGTATCCACTGGCAGTGTCTGCTATACGGTAACACAACAATGAGCGACTTGGGGATTTGACAGCTCGAACACAGTTCCACGTCTGTCACTGCCAAACAACACTATGCTGATGTAAATCTGATTGAATCTGCTCACTAAAAACAAATGGTTCTATATAGTGTGGGTTATTTGGCTTGTAACCATAGCTGAGCCCTATTTGGTGCTATGTGATAGCTTTTTTTATAAGGCTATAATTAGAACCTGTATGGTTCTATAAAAAGTCCTTTCCTAAGGTTCTATAAATAACAATACAAAATGGTTCTATATAGAACCAAAAAGTGTTCTGCTATGGTTACAACCTTTTTGGGGCTATATAGAATGCTGTTTATGGTTCTTTATAGAACATTAATGGAGAATGGTTCTATACAGAACCATTCGCAATCTGATAGGTTCTTTGTAGAACCACACAGGTTTTTATTTATTCTGGTTTAACAGCCTTATATTGTCAAAATTCCATAGGTTTTATTATTGTGTTTATTAACAAGTTGAATCAGGTGTGCTAGCTCTGAAATGGCTGGGTCCCTGAGGCGACAATTGAGAACTACTGACTTAGTCATCCACTCTCAGTTGACACAAGGCAATATGTGATTCTATCACAAGACACCATCACTCGTTATAGTCATATATAATATGCAATAACAAAACACAACACATTACATAAACTGGAATGACACTCTCACCTTATTCTCAACCTACATTTTAGGTTAAAAGGGAAATAGCCCTTTTTTGAACTGCAAAGAACCATTGAAGGGCTCAAAGAGTTCTTTGGGTTGGTATGGTTCCACATAGAACCATCACCCATCCCAAAGAATCCTTGAGGAACCCACATGTTTTAGTGTAGCCCTTAATCTCTTGATTATGGTGCATTACAGTCCATTCTGACAGAGGCCATAAAGCAAAGACCAGGATGCTGGATCATGGGAACCTGACCATGTCACAGAGAAGAAATACCAGTGCTTTTAGCCTTCCTGATAAATCTAACAAAATAAATAAACATCAAATGAATTCAGTTTATATTCATAATAATAAAAGCCATAAAACCAAAAGATATGGATTATTTGTAGTCATAGTGGGAAGCTCATCGGGCCTCCAGAGAGAGAGAGAGAGAGAGAGAGTGTGTGTGTGTGTGTGTGTGTGTGTGTGTGTGTGTGTGTGTGTGTGTGTGTGTGTGTGTGTGTGTGTGTGTGTGTGTGTGTGTGTGCGAGAAACGATCTGAAGACGGCTACATCTGGAGAGTGTTAATGAATACATAAATATAGCTGGCCAGCTCTACTCAGCCTTATTGATGACTAGACTAGCTGCTTTCAATCAGATAAGGGCGGAAAGGAGGGAGGGTCAAAACTCAAGCTGAAGAGGAGGAGGGGAGAGGAAGAGGGAGAGGAGAGAGAGAGAACGGGCTTTCATCGGAGAGGACTGCTGAAGCTTAAAGCCCTGCGATCACTTTGACTTGTAGAATAATGGCAATGTACTAAGTGTACCGGGTCTATGACCCTGATACAATGTACTATCTGACTCCATTATTATTTGAATGCTATAGGCATGATCGCATCTAGTGGGTATAGCCAAGGTTGCGAGCCTTGCGTAAAGAATGTTATAAGATGCTCATGTTTAGGTTTACCGTTATGCAATTAACTAAGAGGCTAAGGAACAAAGAGCTAGTATCTTGCAATCAATGTCCTGGCATTAAATGATTGAGTTAACCTTAGCTCAGAGATACACAGTTAGAGAGTGAGCATATATGCTATGTATATTGTGAAAAACATTTACCATTAAACAAAAATAATAAATCAAGGAATATTACTCGGGAATGTGAGGACTACGGTCGGTATCCATTTAAAAAATGATTAGATTCATTACAATTAAATAAGAATAAAAATTAACAGATGGTGCATAGCAGAAATCCTCACAATGAAAAGAATACTCAGTCTTTAAACCTCATAGAAAATTCACCACTATGACATAAAAAACGTACATCAGGAAATCGGTTTGCCAATGACTCCATCACCACCGTTTAAACCCAGCTTTGATTCTTTCCAAGAACGCCAACTCCCAATATCTTCCATCGTCCAATTAACATCACTTTGCTTGGCCCAAAACATTTAAACAAAGGCATGAAAGTAACACACATTCTGGGATCTAATCATCACACCTCTTATCTAAATTATCAGAGCGCACCCGTGTGTCCCTCCTCTTCGAACTATCCGACATTAGTTTCTCTGTAACAATAAATCCATAGCACTTATAGTAGAAATGAAGCATAGCAAAATGCCCATGGCTCTTTATGAACTCTTTAAACAATCCAAATGTGACAATTTATTTCACACAGTAACGTTCATTTCATCGATTCAAGTTTCATCAGTATTCACCTCTCCTCTGGCTTCAGTGACCCTAAGACTTCTGTGGGAATCTATCTTCATTGAGATTGCCACAGATAAGATGTGTATGACCCCTATGATAGCCCACAGATGGTCTGTCATGCAAACAATGCCATAAATCGTGATTGTGTCCATCAGGCTGAGCCTCGACGCCAGCAAGTCACTAGACACATCTTTATCATTGGCCTTCATCATCGTTCACATTTGTTCACTCTCTTTATTTTTCCATTACAGACTCGTAGTCTCGATCAATCAACCTGGGTATTCCCCTCTCAGAGCGACTCTGAGACATAGGGCAGATCAATCAAAGATGGGCCGTTTAAAATGAGATGACTGCTGCTGGACTCCCAGAGACCTTGGATAACCCAGAGGCCTGGATCGACTTATGCCTCGACTGTTATGAATTTTCAATGGATTATAAGTGACATTTAATTATTTTCTCTCTTTTTTGCCCCAAGACGTACTTTAAAATCAGAAAATCAGTAACCATGCTTTAGAATGTATATTGTGCAGGCCGTGCTCCAGCAGATTATCCACTGCCAAGCCGTTCTTAGAATGGTGAAGTTACCTGACCTTAACCACTTGGAATGAATGCCTAAACGTCACGTTAACAGGACGTGAACTAGACAAAACTGCAGCACACTCTGTAAATCAAAACGGCCACACACACTCCATAATCTCTGTTGCCTGCAGTTACGGCAACTCTCTCCGTCTGTTTTAGAGGTTTGCTTTGGAATTGTGAGTTTTCAATATTGTAAATGTATTTTGTTAAGTTAGGTTAGTACAATTGGCTTTAAGCTCACAATCAACGATCACACACTTCAACAGAACGCTAAGTAAAATCCCTTTATTGTTTGGGGCCATCCATCCCCCTATCACAGATTAAATCCACCTCTCATTGTCTCTCAGCCAATCCCACCCATTTCCATTTCTTGTGAGGCCTGTGGAAGTCCTAGAGCACAACAACCGACATGTACGTGTTCGTGAGAGTCTCATCATTCCAAAGAGTGGTGTGTAGTCCGAACTGTTCGGACGCTAAGGACTGAAGTTGGCAGATCGGTTGTACCAACATCAGACGAGTCTCAAAACAATAGCTGGGGCTCGTAGAGCAAAATGGAAAACCACTCTGTCCGTGAGAGTCTAATATTTCCATGGAGGTTTTCCATTTCCATAATAGTTTTTAGGCCAAGACGTTTTTCGGGATGGGTCATGGTCTGACAAACACTGCTTTAGCTCTGTCACCTTTCACAACAGATGTGGAAGTGGAACGCAGGTGGATGTGGTGGATTGAGATGCGTCCAATGCAAAAACAACAGATATATCTGTTGAGAGAGAGAGGAGAGAGAGAAAGAGAGAGCGAGAGAGAAAAGAGAGAGGGGGAGAGAGATGTTAGAGAGAAAAGAAAGAGGGAGCGAGAGAGAGAAAAGAAAGAGAGTGAGGAAGAGAGAAAACAAAGAGAGAGAGAAAAAAGAGAGAGAAAACAAAGAGAAAGAGAGGGAGAGAGAGAAAAGAAAGAGATAGGGAGGGAGGGAGAGGGAGAGAGAGAGAACAAATATATATAGAGAGAGAGAGAGTGTTTGAGTTTTAAATAACCTTTATTGAGTCTGGGAACCCACAACACAATAAATACTGAAACAACAAAGCATATCTCATGGGCATCTGAATCAGCCCAAATGACCACTTCTACTGTAGCGTTCCCAGCGGTGTCCAGGCTAACCAAGCCTTCCCAGGGGTGTCCAGGCTAATCAAGCCTCCCCAGGGGTGTCCAGGCTAACCAAGCCTCCCCAGGGGTGTCCAGGCTAACCAAACCTCCCCAGGGGTGTCCAGGCTAACCAAGCCTTCCCAGGCGTGTCCAGACAAACCAAACCTTCCCAGGGGTGTCCAGACAAACCAAGCCTTCCCAGGGGTGTCCAGGCTAACCAAGCCTTCCCAGGAGTGTCCAGACAAACCAAACCTTCCCAGGGGTGTCCAGGCTAACCAAGCCTTCCCAGGAGTGTCCAGGCTAACCAAGCCTTCCCAGGGGTGTCCAGGCTAACCAAGCCTTCCCAGGGGTGTCCAGACAAACCAAGCCTTCCCAGGGGTGTCCAGGCTAACCAAACCTTTGCAGGAGTGTCCAGGCTAACCAAGATAGTAAGGATGTTATGGTTTCCTTTTGTCATCAAGGCTTCAAGATCTGCCAACTGCTCACGTGGACAGGATAATTCTATCCGCCGATGATCCACTGTCCCAACAATGTTGTGAAGATCTAGTTTACACAGAGTGCATGCGAATTCCATCAGCACAGTCTCCTCATTGCTCTCTTTCACCTTCATCAGGGAGGAGCAGCAGTGTATTGATTTCTGCAGGTCAGACCCTGCCTGACATAACTTCTGTTCAGGATCATTGGGAGACTGTTCTATGTCCACCAGGCAGAAGCGATAACCTCCTGGGGCCTCAGCCAGATAGAGGGCCTTTCCAACCTCAGTGAGGGGCCAAGCAAGCCACTTAGCAGAGCTGACAGCCTGGCTAGACTACAGAGTCAAACCGAGGAAGTCATTGCCTAGGTGAAATTCTCCCACTCGATAATTGTTGATCAGTTCAGCCACAAAGTCATCATCCTCTAGCCCAAAGCCGACCATTGTCTTGCTCCATTTTCTATCCTAAGGGCCCTTACATCCTTCTTCAAACTCTTTGTGACGCAAAATCTTCATGCCGAGCACATCTCGTTAAAAGGTGTCAGTTTTGCTTCTGTCACCCACGTTGAAAACTAAATGCAAGGCTCGCCTCAAAGCCACTATAACCCAAGTGAGTTTGTTACATACTATCCAACAAGAAATACAATATACTTTATTCTACCACAAAAATGTAAAATAATGATAAACTTAATCATGCATAGAAAAAGGCAAACCATCAAGAAAAGGAAACAAAAAGAAAACAGGCGATCTAACTCCAGACAACACTCGCTCATACAATTCCCATTATGCACCCAACACTCCCAGCATGCAGAGAGAGATAGAGCCTCTATGAGGCTGTGCACCAGTGCAGCAGGAAGGGAGGGACGATCTTTCTCAGTGAATTTCTTAAAAAAAAAAAAAAATTAGATAAAACTATACTAAATATATTCACGTCAATAAATAATTGATCAAAACACATTGTTTTGCCATTACGGTCTACAGTAGCCTCAGCAGCACTCTGTAGGGTAGCACCATGGTGTGGCCAGAGGACAGCTAGCTTCTGTCTTCCTCTGGGTATATTGACTTCAATACAAAACCTAGGAGGCTAATGGTTTTCACCCCATAGACTATTTTTCGTTGTATTTTCTTTATTTTCACATAGCTAGCGAAAGCAGCTAGCTAGTTTAGCCTACTCAAACACTCTGCTCGAACAGAGAGGGGTGCTATGTTAGGTAGCTTGCTATGGCTATGCAACACTGGAACTTTTCCTAGTCAAGGTAATCTTTTGATTTGATTAATGTATTGCCCCTTTTCTGTATGACTCTAGCGGGTTTACTAACTTGTTAGTTCTAGTAGCTATGTTAACTATAACATGACAATGATGAAGGCTGTGTGTAGCGGATAGCGGTCATGATATGAAGATTTGGCTTGGAAAGGTTCTTTCGCCTGGTCACAGACAACTGATGTGTTATCCACTGAAGTCCAGAAATGAAAGGAAAAGGTGAGAGGAGGTTAGCACGTAGATAGTAGCGAGAAGGAAAAATATATACAAAGAGCAAAGTGATAATGCTGTTTTATGTGGCTGCTATGAAAGTGAACTGTGTTTGCCTGTGATCATGGGTGTGTTCATTCCACAATTTCTGTTGAAAAATGTTTCTTTTAAACAGAAGCAAAAATGTATTAAAACAATGTTCTTACCAATCTACACACACCCCATAATGAGACAGTGGAAACATGTTTTTAGAATTTTTTGGCAAACTGAAAATGAACAGAAATACATTATCACATTTACATAAGTATTCACAACCCTGAGGCAATACTTTGTAGAAGCACCTTAGGTAGCGATTACAGCTGTGAGTCTATCTGGGTAAGTCCCTAAGAGCTATCCACATATTTTGCAACATTTTCCCATTATTCTTCTCAGAATTTTACAAGCTTTGTCAAATTGGTTGTTGATCATTGCTACACAACCATTTTCAGGTCTTGCCATAGATTGCCAAGTAGACTTAAGTCAGAAATGTAACTTGGCCACTCAGGAACCATCACTGTACAGGCCTCCTTCTTTTCACTCTGTCAATTAGGTTAGTATTGTGGAGTAACTACAATGTTGTTGATCCATCCAGTTTTAATATCCCAGCCATTAAACCTGAAAGGTTTCGTTCCTTCTGCCAACTGAGTTAGGAAGAACACCTGTATCTTTGTAGTGTCTGGGTGTGTTGATACACCATCCAAAGTGTAATTAATACATTTACCATGCTCAAAGGTATATTCAATGTCTGTTTGGTTTTTAGTTTTTTTACCCATCTAACAATAGGTGCCCTTCTTTGCGAAGCATTGGAAAACCTCCCTGGTCTTCGTGGTTGATTCTGTTTTTGAAATTAGCTGCTCGACTGAGGGAATTTACAGATAATTGTATGTGAGGGATAGAGAGATGATGTAGACATTAAAAAATAATGTTAAACACTACTAACGCACACAGAGTGAGTCCATGCAATTTATTATGTGACTTGTAAAGCAGATTTGTGATTTGTTTCAGGGATCTAGGAGTACGTCGCACGTCACTACTTCACATTCTCATCAAAATGTGTTTTTTGGCAGAAATGCCTTCTGAAACAAGTGAACTTTCATGTGCCTTAAAAGCAAGTGTGTATTCCATCTGTAAATATGAGTACAGTTGTTTAATGACGAGCCTAGTTGGTTTAGCCACGGAAAAAGGCAGGAACCTTCCCTCTAGCCATGATTGGCTGAGATAATGGATGTGCTGGATATGCCGAGTGATGAGTGCAGATTGGTCTGCCATGTAGCACACTTCTGTCTATAACATTATCTGTTTGGTATGTGTATGTAATCATTTCTAAAGCAGCTTTTTTGAAAGATATCATGAAGAGCTGCACAAGTGTTACTAAGGCTCTCCACTTTCTGGATTTTTTAAATCAGTGGAATGCCCTGTGGAAGCGCACTGGAGAATGCAGGTGCGGAAGGAGTCGAAAAGAGAGGGAGAAGCGTTCCTCCAAATCAAATCAAATCAAATCAAATTTTATTTGTCACATACACATGGTTAGCAGATGTTAATGCGAGTGTAGCGAAATGCTTGTGCTTCTAGTTCCGACAATGCAGTAATAACAAGTAATCTAACTAACAATTCCAAAACTACTGTCTTGTACACAGTGTAAGGGGATAAAGAATATGTACATAAGGATATATGAATGAGTGATGGTACAGAGCAGCATAGGCAAGATACAGTAGATGGTATCGGGTACAGTATGTACAAATGAGATGAGTATGTAAACAAAGTGGCATAGTATAGTATAATGTGGCTAGTGATACATGTATTACATAAGGATACCGTCGATGATATAGAGTACAGTATATACGTATGCATATGAGATGAATAATGTAGGGTAAGTAACATTTATATAAGGTAGCATTGTTTAAAGTGGCTAGTGATATATTTACATCATTTCCCATCAATTCCCATTATTAAAGTGGCTGGAGTTGAGTCAGTGTCAGTGTGTTGGCAGCAGCCACTCAGTGTTAGTGGTGGCTGTTTAACAGTCTGATGGCCTTGAGATAGAAGCTGTTTTTCAGTCTCTCGGTCCCAGCTTTGATGCACCTGTACTGACCTCGCCTTCTGGATGATAGCGGGGTGAACAGGCAGTGGCTCGGGTGGTTGATGTCCTTGATGATCTTTATGGCCTTCCTGTGACATCGGGTGGTGTAGGTGTCCTGGAGGGCAGGTAGTTTGCCCCCGGTGATGCGTTGTGCAGACCTCACTACCCTCTGGAGAGCCTTACGGTTGAGGGCGGTGCAGTTGCCATACCAGGCGGTGATACAGCCCGCCAGGATGCTCTCGATTGTGCATCTGTAGAAGTTTGTGAGTGCTTTTGGTGACAAGCCGAATTTCTTCAGCCTCCTGAGGTTGAAGAGGCGCTGCTGCGCCTTCTTCACGATGCTGTCTGTGTGAGTGGACCAATTCAGTTTGTCTGTGATGTGTATGCCGAGGAACTTAAAACTTGCTACCCTCTCCACTACTGTTCCATCGATGTGGATAGGGGGGTGTTCCCTCTGCTGTTTCCTGAAGTCCACAATCATCTCCTTAGTTTTGTTGACGTTGAGTGTGAGGTTGTTTTCCTGACACCACACTCCGAGGGCCCTCACCTCCTCCCTGTAGGCCGTCTCATCGTTGTTGGTAATCAAGCCTACCACTGTTGTGTCGTCCGCAAACTTGATGATTGAGTTGGAGGCGTGCGTGGCCACGCAGTCGTGGGTGAACAGGGAGTACAGGAGAGGGCTCAGAACGCAACCTTGTGGGGCCCCAGTGTTGAGGATCAGCGGGGAGGAGATGTTGTTGCCTACCCTCACCACCTGGGGGCGGCCCGTCAGGAAGTCCAGTACCCAGTTGCACAGGGCGGGGTCGAGACCCAGGGTCTCGAGCTTGATGACGAGCTTGGAGGGTACTATGGTGTTGAATGCCGAGCTGTAGTCGATGAACAGCATTCTCACATAGGTATTCCTCTTGTCCAGATGGGTTAGGGCAGTGTGCAGTGTGGTTGAGATTGCATCGTCTGTGGACCTATTTGGGCGGTAAGCAAATTGGAGTGGGTCTAGGGTGTCAGGTAGGGTGGAGGTGATATGGTCCTTGACTAGTCTCTCAAAGCACTTCATGATGACGGATGTGAGTGCTACGGGGCGGTAGTCATTTAGCTCAGTTACCTTAGCTTTCTTGGGAACAGGAACAATGGTGGCCCTCTTGAAGCATGTGGGAACAGCAGACTGGTATAGGGATTGATTGAATATGTCCGTAAACACACCGGCCAGCTGGTCTGCGCATGCTCTGAGGGCGCGGCTGGGGATGCCATCTGGGCCTGCAGCCTTGCGAGGGTTAACACGTTTAAATGTCTTACTCACCTCGGCTGCAGTGAAGGAGAGACCGCATGTTTTCGTTGCAGGCCGTGTCAGTGGCACTGTATTGTCCTCAAAGCGGGCAAAAAAGTTATTTAGTCTGCCTGGGAGCAAGACATCCTGGTCCGTGACTGGGCTGGGTTTCTTCCTGTAGTCCGTGATTGACTGTAGACCCTGCCACATGCCTCTTGTGTCTGAGCCGTTGAATTGAGATTCTACTTTGTCTCTGTACTGGCGCTTAGCTTGTTTGATAGCCTTGCGGAGGGAATAGCTGCACTGTTTGTATTCGGTCATGTTACCAGACACCTTGCCCTGATTAAAAGCAGTGGTTCGCGCTTTCAGTTTCACACGAATGCTGCCATCAATCCACGGTTTCTGGTTAGGGAATGTTTTAATCGTTGCTATGGGAACGACATCTTCAACGCACGTTCTAATGAACTCGCACACCGAATCAGCGTATTCGTCAATGTTGTTATCTGACGCAATATACCAGTTAGAGAGAGAGTCTAGCTAGCTACATTTTCAGATTTAATACATTTCTAATTTTGTCAGAAAGTTATTTTCATTGCAAGTTAATGCGTACTGTTAGCTAGCTAGATAATGTTAGATGGCTGGCTGGCTCGCTAGCTAACGTTACGTGTATGATCAATGTAGAGCCATTTGCATTGCTAGTCATAGCCTAACGTTAGCTAGCTAGCTAACATTGAACCTAGCTAGTTGGTTAGCCTTAAGTAACTGTAGATTCATGCAGGGTAGTAATGTTACAAGTTAGGATTATGGTTCATTGTTTAGCTTGCTAGCTACATGTCTAAACAAAAGACTCCATCATAACCATTTCGCTGTACCATTTACACCTTCTAACAAGCTAGAAATGAACCAAAAACATTGTTTAGAAAGTTGCTTTTAGTTGCCTGGTTTGCTAGATTGACAAATACTAAATGAAGCTTTAAACGGATGGGTTTATTGGTGGTAAAATGCATCAGTTATTTTTGGAGTCTGCTGATGTCATGTTAATACTCTGTCATCATTGGGCTCCCGAGTGGCGATCTAAGGCACTGCATCTCAGAGAGGTCACTACAGACTCCCTGGTTCCATTCCAGGCTGTATCACAACCAGCTGTGATTGGGAGTCCCATAGGGCGGTGTACAATTGGCCCAGCGTCGTCCGAGTTTGGCCGGTGTAGCACGTCATTTAAAAAAAAAAAAAAAATTCTTAAACTGACTTGCCTAGTTAAATGAAGGTTAAATAACATATTATAAAACAATGACAAGTTTGATGTCGGACAACAATAGAATGTTCTTGATGTCACTGCGACAACTGTATACAGACATGTAGATAGAAGTAGTATAAACCAGGTTTGGTCTTGAAATCTTTGTTGTACACTACCATACTCACTGTTTAGCACATGGCCTCACATGCGAATCCTTAAAGAGATGGGTGGGGCTAAGGCATAAGAGGGTGTGAACGATGCTGAATGGGTGTAGACAAAGAAGAGCTCTCCAGTAGGTACCAACACATTCAAAGGCCATTTTCTCAAAAGTGGGGTTACACATTTATCAACTTTCAAAGCAGAATTACTTTCCCATTTGTTCCTCAACTGCAGTGTATGATATACAATTTATCAAAATCATTTTCAAAACTGCTATGAATACCTGGTTTCCCCGATATTTCATAGTGCTCTATTGTTTCCAGTACTTGTCTTATATTATCTCCAATGTATCGACCATGTAAAAACCTGTCTGATCAGGATGAATAATATTCAGCAAAAAAATTAATAATTCTGTGCTATGCATGTTGCTAGAATTTTTACATCACAACACTGAAGATGGGGCCTTCAGTTTTATAGGTGGACTGAATCTGGGTCCTGTTTTAGTAATAGTGAAATCAGACCTTCTTTCTGAGTATCTTATAGTTTACCTTTTTTATAGAAGCGGTTAAACATGCCAATGCCATCCAGCCCTGGAGTTTTCCCTGGCATAAAGGCTTAATTTGCATCAAGAAGTTCCTACTCTGCAATTTGGCCCCCAAGTCTTTATGTAAATCTATTAATTTTACACAATTATTAGTGAAAAATCCTGACCGTTAACTTCAGTTAGTAGAAATGGAGGAAAATGAAAAGAGAACATATGCTTGAAGTAGTTTGCTTCTTGTTTTAAAGTATTGTTTGGTGAATCACGGATGACTCCGTCATTTGTAAGAAGTTTCTGATATTCTATTTTGAGGATTCTAAAATAATTCCAATTGAAACTGTGGGGGGGGGGGGGGGGGGGGGGGGGGGGGGGGGGGGGGGGGGGGGGGGGGGGGGGGGGGGGGGGACATATATAAATTCTACGACGGACCCTTTAAAAGGGTTCTTCAAAGAACCCCTTTTAACGTATCGTCGAAGAACCTTTTAAAGTACCTATTGTACTTTAAAAATACCCCCCGAAGTACATTTTTTGAAATAACTCCCCTCCCATTATTGTTGTTGTTATTAATAATACGCATAACGATGACAACAATAACATGATATTTTAGTTGTGAGCGTCTATTATGATTGTAGTGCAAAGCAGAATAAAAAAATCTAAATATGAGGTAAACTCCCAGCAAAGCCCTATGTCCAATGGGTATATATCCTCTGGCCTGTTGATGTTAATGTGTTGATGTTCTCCATACCCATAGCCAGAATGATTTTGCACTGAATGGGGATTGAACAGGTTTCCTGTTATATTCAAGTGTAGGGAGGGTGAATTCTGTGAGTCCAAACAAAAGTAATTATAGAGATGTTTAACAAAACATGCACACGACAGTATTCATACTTTAGTTTATGTCGTAAATGTGAACTGAAGAAAAAGGTTTTAATGATGGTTTTCATACGCCTTGTCCATAATGTAGAGGCCTATGGGACATTTATTGAAGGGATAAGGAGGAGGATGGTAAATGTGATCTGCATAACATACCAATACCAATTTGCATACCTTAGTATGCCTCCTTGTCTGTATGCCTGCAGACAGATGCAAAAGTGAGCAGTTCAGTCATCTGCACCAAATACAGCTAGCCTTCAACATGTTCTTATAGCCTACATATTCTTACCTCTTTCTTGACTGATATCCATTGACTTGTGTCCATTTTGTGTTTTAGAAAGATTTCCACAAATATGAAAATATAGATGGTATCCTCATAAAACAACATCAAACCTTATGTTGATATTTTCCTTTAAGTTCCTGCACCTGCTGTCCTTTCAAATGGGAAGTTATGTTCCTTTTATTTAACTAGGCAAGTCAGTTAAGAACAAATTCTTATTTTCAATGATGGCCTAGGAACAGTGGGTTAACTGCCTTTTTCAGGGACAGGATGACAGATTTTTACCTTGGGGACTTGATCTTGCAACCTTTCGGTTACGAGTCCAACACTCTAACCACTAGGCTACACTGCTGCCTCGGCAGTGTTGATCAGAACCCTGACCAACTAAGGACGTTCCTCGATGAACCCCACCTCCTATGGGGTTCTTTTGGGGGCAATTTTTAGTGCCAAGAACCCTAAGGTTATTTGAAGAACTGTGAGGATCTTAAAAGAACCCTTGTTGAACCCCCACTTCTTAGAGGTGATTTGCTGTGCCTATGTTATGTAGGAAAAAATCAGTTACAAATGATGTTGTTTTGGTTAAAAACAGGTTGTCATCCAGGAGGCTTTGATTCAATTTCCATTATCCTTGTGCACATGGAAATTCTGTAAGAATAATGTGGATGCTAATTACTTGATGGTCTGTCCGCATTCTGCCCTCTATCATTACATTTATTTGTTTATTTTTTCTTTTGGTGCCAGCGAGAAGAACACAAGAAAGTAGTCAAGACAACTATCTTAATTAAGCCTCCATATATATCTAACTAGGTCAGGATTTTAAGCCTCCATATATCCACTAGTTCTAATGTATCCATGATATTCGTAATTTCCCTAGGTGCTTGAGGGTGATAGTTTGTAGTGTGATTTCCTTTACGGTCCATTGGGGTAGTTAAACCCGTATTATAATCTCCAACCATAATAATACAGTCATTTGTTGCATGTGAACTCGATATAGGATTATACATATTATCAAAGAACCTTGGATCACCATTAATTGGACCGTATAGGTTAATTAGACAAATCTGTTTACGGTCCAATAGCATATTTAAAAGGATCCACCTTACTTGAAGATCTTTTTGGACAGTTTACAAAATTGATTTGAAATTGTTATTAATTAATATCATCACCATTCCAGTCCTTTCCTCATCTATAGTTGTAGGGTAAGTTTTCCTGTAAACAATAAATATTATACCTATATTCCATAGACTGCTTACAGGGTAAGGAAACCAATATGTCATTTTGTAATTTGGGTGAAGTATCCCTTTAACAAGTTCAGCCAAGTGGTTAGGTCAAGGGTTAAAACAGAGAGTGCCTAGCACTGAGATTGAACCTGAGATGTTCGGAGACGTAGCTCACCATAGCTCATAACCCATCCCCATTGCCCTTTATCGTCCCGAGCCTATTAGATGGTAACAGGCACTCACATTCCCCCTAGTGGACAGTTGAAAATTCTCATGGAAATAAAACGACAATCTAAGAATGTACAATGTGACATGACTACTACATCAGCTTTGGTGACATACAATATAACTACGATGGTTAAATGTCACGATTTTTACATTTTGCCTATCCATCTTGTAACAGTGTTGCCGCCGTCCCTCTCCTTGTCCCAACCTGGGCTTGAACCAGAGACCCTCTGAACACATGGCCGACTGTCACCCAAGAAGCATCATTACCTATCGCTCCATGTGTGTGGAATCTCTTTGTAATCTGTTATCGTCTATAAGCCCTGCCACATACAACAAAAGCCCCCCCAAGGGGAAAACAATTACTTCAAGGTCTCAGAATAAGTGACGCCACCAGTTGAACGCTACTAGCGCACCACTAGCTAGATATTTGACATCGGTTACACACACTCCCTCAGTCGGCAGATTATGGGGAGCGTACTGTACAGTGCTTGTGAGCCAGTGGCTAAACTACCAATCATTCGGAAGGAATGCCATAATTACTTTTGTAGGGTAAAAAGAGCAAGAAAAAAATGAAAGTTGAAGGTCCACATCAGACTACAGTCTCTAATAACACAGTTTCTCTCCCTCTGTATTTGTTCCAGCCCCTCGGGGACCAATGAACGCCAACTATCTGATACACAGTTTGATAGGAAGGCCTGTTTAGCTCTCTAACAAATATCAATGTGGAAGTTTTACCGGTTGTTTCAACAAATACTTTTCCCGTAAAGGAGTAACTACTGCCTCCCCTGATTCGTTTAAGGGTGTGCTTATCTCTCCAGTATGTCAATGGTAATAAACAGTGCTAAACTTAATAATCGATAATAATCCAATCAAACCAAATTCTATTAATGACCGAACACAACCGGTGTAGACTTTACAGTGAAACGCTCACGAAACTTTCCCGACTATGCAGAGTGGAAGAAAAAAGATGTGTAACATTTTCAAGAATCAAATAAAATACACAAGAATGGAGCTATTTACAGCGAGTACCAGTACCAGATCAATGTGGAGCTATATACAGGGAGTACCAGTACTAGATCAATGTAGAGCTATATACAGGAAGTACCAGTACCAGATCAATGTGGAGCTATATACAGGGAGTACCAGTACTAGATCAATGTAGAGCTATATACAGGGAGTACCAGTACCAGATCAATGTGGAGCTATATACAGGGAGTACCAGTACCAGATCAATGTGGAGCTATATACAGGAAGTAACAGTACCAGATCAATGAGGAGCTATATAAAGGGAGTACCAGTACCAGATCAATGTGGAGTTATATACAGGAAGTACCAGTATCAGATCAATGTGGAGTTATATACAGGAAGTACCAGTACCAGATCAATGTGGAGATATATACAGGAAGTAACAGTACCAGATCAATGTGGAGCTATATACAGGGAGTACCAGTACCAGATCAATGTGGAGTTATATACAGGGAGTACCAGTACCAGATCAATGTGGAGTTATATACAGGGAGTACCAGTACCAGATCAATGTGGAGCTATATACAGGGAGTACCAGTACCAGATCAATGTGGAGCTATATACAGGAAGTACCAGTACCAGATCAATGTAGAGCTATATACAGGGAGTACCAGTACCAGATCAATGTGGAGTTATATACAGGGAGTACCAGTACCAGATCAATGTGGAGTTATATACAGGGAGTACCAGTACCAGATCAATGTGGAGTTATATACAGGGAGTACCAGTACCAGATCAATGTAGAGCTATATACAGGGAGTACCAGTACCAGATCAATGTGGAGTTATATACAGGGAGTACCAGTACCAGATCAATGTGGAGCTATATACAGGGAGTACCAGTACCAGATCAATGTGGAGCTATATACAGGGAGTACCAGTACCAGATCAATGTGCAGAGGTATGAGGTACTTGAGGTAGATACAGTATGTACATGAGGGCAGGTTAAAAGTGATCAGGCATCAAGATAGATAGTAATACACATAAAACAAAGAATGGAGTAGCAGCAGCAAATGATTAGTGTAAAAGTGTGAGTGTGCGAGTGTGCGAGTGTGCGAGTGTGCGAGTGTGCGAGTGTGCGAGTGTGCGAGTGTGTGAGTGTGTGAGTGTGCGAGTGTGCGAGTGTGCGAGTGTGCGAGTGTGTGAGTGTGCGAGTGTGCGAGTGTGTGAGTGTGTGAGTGTGTGAGTGTGCGAGTGTGTGAGTGTGTGAGTGTGCGAGTGTGTGAGTGTGTGAGTGTGTGAGTGTGTGAGTGTGCGAGTGTGTGAGTGTGTGAGTGTGTGAGTGTGTGAGTGTGTGAGTGTGTGAGTGTGTGAGTGTGCGTGCACGTCTTTTTCTTTGTAGTGTTGGAATGTGTGAGGAATTTGTGTTGGAGTGACAGTGTAGTGGGTGTGAGTGGTTGTGCATATGTTGTGTACAGTGCATTCGGAAAGCATTCAGACCCCTTGACATTTTCAAAATTGTGTTACGTTACAGCCTTATTACAAAAGCAATTCAATTACATGTTTTCCTCATCAGTGCACACACAATACCCTATAATGACAAAGCAAAAACAGGTTTTTAAAGAACAGAAATACCTTATTTACATAAGTATTCAGACCCTTTGCTATGAGACTCGAAATTGAGCTCAAGTGCATCCTGTTTCCATTGATCATCCTTGAGATGTTTCTACAACTTGATTGGAGTGCACCTGTGGTAAACTCAATTGATTGGACATGATTTGGAAAGGCACACACCTGTCTATGTAAGGTCTCACAGAAGACAGCGCATGTTAGAGCAAAAATCAAGCCATGGGGTCGAAGAAACTGTCCGTAGAGCTCCGAGACAGGAGTGTGTCGAGGCACAGATCTTGGGAAGGGTACCAAAACATTCTGCAGCATTAAAGGTCCCCAAGAACACAGTGGACTCCATCATTCTGAAATGGATGAACTTTGGTACCACCTCCAGATCCTGCCGCCGCATGGAGAATCCACGGAGTACTACGTGCATAGCGTCATCCTGCCACATTTCAGTAAGACCTATAATATTGTAGCTTTTCAAGTCTCTATGATAAGAGAATCTTTAAACTAAAAATTTGTTCTTAACTGACTTGCCTAGTTAAATAAAGGTAAAATAAAAAATAAAAAAATAAAAAAAGAGAAAATCTCGAACAAAGCTCATCCATCTTATTTTCGAGTGACTGGACATTTTCCAATAGAACGGAGGGGAGTTCGTTTTTCTCTTCGCCTCAATTTCAGTAGGACTCCACCTTGTCTCCCACGTTTACACCTGCAGCGTTTAGGTCCCCCATGGAACACAGGAATAGGGTTCAGTATGAACAGCTGAACACCTGAGTCAGAGTCGATCTGATGTCCAGAAGTTCTTGGCGGTCATATGTGATAACACTATGAACATTCTGTAGATTTTTAAAAAAAAGACAAACATTAAACTCGTTTGATGTCGCCTTTCTCCGTCGGAGCCATCTTCTCCTTATTACAAAGTGAATATAGATTTTTTTATTTTGACTAGCTGGTTTCCTGAGGCAGAGTGTAGCTAAGGGTTCTAGGAACCCTCTCAAGGCTCCCTCTCTTGGTTTCCCTCTCTCTCCTCCCTGTTGACCCTACCTTTCTCTCATTCAAGACACATTTTTTTACCTCTCAAGCCCCCTCCTAGTCCCTTCTCCTCCCTCGCTCTCTCCCCTCACAGGTCAATTGCAAATTGGTGTCTCAGCAGATGTTTTCTTAGAAGTGACTCATTATTCTGCTACTCGCTGTGCCGATGAAGTCACACACACACACGCCAAGGACAAATCGCCTTAAATCTACAGTTTTATATCGAGCCATAGCTGAATGGACATCTTTACCAATCCATATTTCTCAGGTAAAAAGTAAGTCCACCTTCAAGAAATAGAAAGAACATCTAATGCCACAGACCATGTGACTGGACAGGAAATAGAAAGAACATCTAATGTGATAGACCATGTGACTGGACAGGAAATAGAAAGAACATCTAATGCCACAGACCATGTGACTGGACAGGAAATAGAAAGAACATCTAATGCCACAGACCATGTGACTGGACAGGAAATAGAAAGAACATCTAATGCCACAGACCATGTGACTGGACAGGAAATAGAAAGAACAACTAATGCCACAGACCATGTGACTGGACAGGAAATAGAAAGAACATCTAATGCCACAGACCATGTGACTGGACAGGAAATAGAAATAACATCTAATGCCACAGACCATGTGACTGGACAGGAAATAGAAAGAACATCTAATGCCACAGACCATGTGACTGGACAGGAAATAGAAAGAACAACTAATGCCACAGACCATGTGACTGGACAGGAAATAGAAAGAACATCTAATGCCACAGACCATGTGACTGGACAGGAAATAGAAAGAACATCTAATGCCACAGACCATGTGACTGGACAGGAAATAGAAAGAACATCTAATGCCACAGACCATGTGACTGGACAGGAAATAGAAAGAACATCTAATGCCACAGACCATGTGACTGGACAGGAACGCATTAACTGAATATTAAATGTGTTTCCTGTCAGGTATTTTATTGTCTACTTGTTGAATGTTTGTGAAGTCTTGATTTGTAATTGTTTGTAATGTCTTACTAATTGGTGTTGGACCCCAGGAAGATTAGCTAGTGTTACGGAGTTAGCTAATGGGGATCCTAATAAAAATTGTGAATTAAACACACACACGCACACACACTCACACACACACAGTGCTGCAGTTTGGTCCCAAGGATTCTGGTACCTATGCTATCATCAGAAGTTTTCCAGGTTTATTTTAATTATGAAAATCCTCTTTAGTACTTCTTGACTTTCTCTCTGATAGTTACAAAAATGCCACTCTCTGAGATAGAGGAGAAAATGGTTTTGCCTGACCTAGAAACTTCTTCTGGATTCTGGTTTTAATATAACCGCTACTAACCCAGACAGACCCGGACGTATCCAAGGTTTCAGGTGACAGCCTGTGTGACAAGTAGTCGTGACTGATCTAACGTAGGCCAATTGGGGTGGCCAACTTCAAGAGCCCAACACTAACACATCTGTTTCAAATAATTGTGATCCAACTTTAAGACCTTGATCAGTTGAATATTAGAATCAGATGTGTTACTGTTAAAACGTCTGCACACACACAGCAGCTCCATGACCATCTGTGTTATAACAAGTCACAACTTTCAAAATCAGTACTCTTGATAATCAATTATATTGTTATTCCAGCCCAACCTAGTTTAGTTATTTTTCCCATCAATGTGACACCATGCAAATCTCAGATGACACTGTTTTACCCAGATAATACATTACTTTTGGCTAAAGCTCTGTGAAACCCACACTTATTTGATAACACGGACGAGAAATTCCCTTTGCAAACATGCTTGGAACTGAACTGAACAATTCCATACAGAATATTGGTTTGACAGTGGCTATGACAATGGAAGACGATTGACTCTTCGCTAAGCCACGCCCCAGAATTGTGGGCAACCAATCGCAGTGCTCCGATGGATAGCAACTGTCGCTAACCAAGCTCATGGCCGACCAGCCATCAGACAAGCTCTAGTTTCAAACGCATGGGGGGGGGCAATGGATTTTAATAATAAAATAAAATAGACAATTTTAATATAAAATAAAAAAATGTTTATATGGCTACAAAATGTAACAATGTACCAGGGGTACTTGTGGCTGTAATTCTTAAAATGCAGAGCCTGTTGGAGTATTTTTCAAATCTGAAATTATACTTTTGTTACGTTGTTTGCTAGCTGGTTAGCTATCTCCACTGGCCACCATTGAAAATTCGACTAATGCTAGCTGTCCAGCCAGTTACAATTTTTCCCAATTGTTAACACACGTTTGCTGAAACTACATCTCAGGTACTTAGAACTCTAAACACAAAACAGTTAGCCAATTTCCCCACAGACATCTTGCAAAATTAAACACAGCAATCAAAATCATGTACTCCATGCTCAAAATGAAACTGCATGCAAATGAGACACACACACACACATTAAATTAATCTAACTTAGTGACAACAGAGATCACACAAATGTAACATATTCAAAGCACTACTATCATAACCTGTTTCAGTGTAAATACTAATATTCTCTTGTTAAACTGTATATTGTTTGTGTGTACTCAAACAAGAAAGGAACACAAATGCAAACATTTTAGTTCTATATTTCAACATGACTCAATACATGTCTAACATACTGTAAACACACATACAGTAAAAATGCAAACATAACAGTAAATATATTTTGCATATGCAAAGGAAGAAAAACAGGCCTATTTGTGCTACAGTACCATGTGTTAGATCAATTGTACAGAATAGATAAAGAAACTGTCAAAATATAGTAACATCAAAATCATGTCAAGTCAAGACTCAAATACTCCATTGCGAAAACAAAATCAGTCATGTCTAGTGTTTTGGTCCGGCTGCAGATTCTCATCAACATCACAGGCGGTATTCTCCTTGGCAACAGGGAAAATATCTACTTGCACGACGCATCCACCCCTGACAGGACTCTGCTGGAATGTCGCCACAGGCCTCCTCCAGTGCCTGGAGAAGGGTCATACGTTCATGGGGTTGTGATCATACACCTTCCACCGCCATGCTGAAAAAAACTCCTCGGTGGGGTTGTGATCATACACCTTCCACCGTCATGCTGAAAAAAACTCCTCGGTGGGGTTGTGATCATACACCTTCCACCGCCATGCTGAAAAAAACTCCTCAGTGGGGTTGTGATCATACACCTTCCACCACCATGCTGAAAACATCTCCTCGGTGGGGTTGAGAAATGGGAATATGGTGGGAAATAGAAAGTTGTAAACCTGGGATTGTCATGGAAACAGTTGTGGTCATGAGCAGCCCGATGGAAAATTAGAACATACATTTGCTGCTCAGGATCACCTGGCCCTCTCTGCTCAGGATCACCTGGCCCTCTCTGCTCAGGATCACCTGGCCCTCTCTGCTCAGGATCACCTGGCCCTCTCTGCTCAGGATCACCTGGCCCTCTCTGCTCAGGATCACCTGGCCCTCTCTGCTCAGGATCACCTGGCCCTCTCTGCTCTGGCTGAAAAAGATTTTCATGTAAAGTGTTCAGGAAATTAAGGAGATGGGCAGTGTTGTATGGTCCAAGGGTGGCATGGCAGTGGACCATGTTTTGACCAATGATGTTCCTTCCTCTCCTCCTCATCTTCACCAAATTGAATCCAGCCTCATACATGAATATGAGTTCCTGGGGGATGGGACTTGCATCCAACTCCATGAATCTCTGAAATGACAATAAATACTGTAATTGCTGTCTAGTAAACTTCACAGGTAACATTAATGAGTCTCTAATATATTTAGAGTGTAATACTAGTGCTTTACTTACTTGCACATATTTGTACCATTTTACCTTCACTGTTTGGGAATTCCTTTCAAATGGGACTCTGCAGATGTGCTTCATCCAGAGAGATGCTGGTTTTTAAGGACGCGGGCTACGATTGATAAGCTCACTCTGATGTTATGGAAGATGGCAGGGTTTTAAATAATCTGTTGTTGGATTTCCCACAGTCTTGTGGCATTATTTTCAACTACCATTTACACAATGGCCACCTCCTGTTTGTCTGTAAATAGACACATTTTACCACCACATGGTGGTCGTCTTTCAGTTCTACAAAACCAAAATAGCATGCAGTACAGTGAACACTACAGTAATACAGTATACAAGATAAACAGTACAGTAAACACTACAGTAATACAGTATACAAGATAAACAGTACAGTGAACACTACAGTAATACAGTATACAAGATAAACATGTTACAAAATAGTATAGCTCCCAATTTCATACATACAGTAGTAATACATGTGTGACGACCCTCCCACTCTGTCTCCCGAAATCTTTCTCTTTGCTCTTGTTTTCCTTAATAGGATGTCGGTGGGCGGAGCCGGAAGGGTCGTCAGCGAAATGGGACACATCTGGGCTCGGGTGTGTCCCAGGATAAACGCACGTCTTCCCCATTCATCGAGGAGACTCTCTCCATGCAGACACTGATAGATTTTGTTTGTGACAGTTTTTGTGGCTGTTTTTGTTTGTTTGCGTTTGTACCTTTCAACACCCCCTCATTATCACATTTATGCACACAACCACTGACTTACACTACTGACTACACACACCATTGTTAATTGTATTTAGTTTACTTTAGTTAATAAATATACTTTGTTATTCCTTATTATCTTCATTGTCTCCCTTTTTGATCCGAACTTTGAGCCAGTTCGTGACACATGAAACATTGACTTTGTTTCCCCTTACAGCACATATTGGAATCTACAGTCTTTACAGTGCTATATTCTGTACCACTGGGTTTGAAGTAAACATTTCAAGGTACGGTCTACACCTGTTGTATTCGGTACATGTGACAAATAACATTTGATTTCTACCTCCACCTCCACCTGCTAAGTTTGCTTCCACACAGGCGTACTCACCTGGAGCCTTTTTACCTGCACCAAAAGTCTGATATCAAAGCCAACGTTTACGCAATTACTGTTTGCACCTGTGAAGAGTGAAAGAAATCAATTGGTAACTAAGCTTAGCTTGTTGAACAGTGTTGCTTTGCATTTGAACACAACACATTTTAGTTGTGAAGGTTGTGCCAAAGATAGAGAATTGTGGCTTGTGTTTTGCCAAATGTTTGTGACAGAATTACAATCTGAGTGTAAAGCAAAACACATGGCAGTAGTATTGCAGATTTGGTGTATGGTTCTGCTAAATGAGATACAGATTTGGTGTATGGTTCTGCTAAATGAGATACAGATTTGGTGTATGGTTCTGCTAAAGGAGATACAGATTTGGTGTATGGTTCTGCTAAATGAGATACAGATTTGGTGTATGGTTCTGCTAAACCAAATACAGACTTGGTATATGGTTCTGCTAAATGAGATACAGATTTGGTGTATGGTTCTGCTAAATGAGATACAGATTTGGTGTATGGTTCTGCTAAATGAGATACAGATTTGGTGTATGGTTCTGCTAAATGAGATACAGATTTGGTGTATGGTTCTGCTAAAGGAGATACAGATTTGGTGTATGGTTCTGCTAAATGAGATACAGATTTGGTGTATGGTTCTGCTAAACCAAATACAGACTTGGTATATGGTTCTGCTAAATGAGATACAGATTTGGTGTATGGTTCTGCTAAATGAGATACAGATTTGGTGTATGGTTCTGCTAAATGAGATACAGATTTGGTGTATGGTTCTGCTAAAGGAGATACAGATTTGGTGTACGGTTCTGCTAAATGAGATACAGATTTGGTGTATGGTTCTGCTAAACCAAATACAGACTTGGTATATGGTTCTGAAAAAAGAATTACAGGTGTGGGTCATTGTGCCTCATTGGCCAGTTTTAGTGTGTAAACAATTGGGAAAAACTGTAATATAAATTCATTCCTACAAATGAATGTTAGCTAGCTAAGCTAGCTATATTATGAATATAACTTTCATCTGTTGTCCCCATCAGGAGAGCATCCAAAAGTGGTTAGTAGCTTTGACTCTATGTTGACACTGTGAATTCAGAGTCATCCAGTGGCTAGCCACACTAAACCTTTTACATATTACCCATGAAGCAACTGTAATGACAGTCCACCACAACATACCCAAAGGTTTCCTGATTGGCAAGGGGTAGTCTGTGTTTCATTTAGTTGTATATTAATAAAAGAGAGACCTTACAAAAAAAATATTGCATTTTTGAAACTGCGTTAAAAGTGCAGTAACTGCAGTCGACTCTGGTATTTTGAACGCAGTAATTGCAGAAGAACTGTAGTGTACTGCAGTTAAACTGTATTTATACTGCACTGTAACTGCAGTTAAACTGCATAATTACTGCAGTAAAAAGAGTGTTATTTTGGACACCGTATTTTCAGCATTCTGCAGATATACTAAACTCTGACTGCAATCTTTTTTCGGGATGGCAACATGGTCATCATTATTTTGTTTTTGTGAGGTTATCTATTCAAATCATAACCATTATATTAATATCGCAATGTTTTATAATTGCATTATAAGGACAGTGTTGATGTTTTAAGCGGAGTTCTGTCCTTTTTAGATCCAGCAAAGAGAGGCCTGCACTGTTCAGGGCCTGAAACAACGCAGAACCTCTAGTTAGGGATGAGTGGCTTATGAGCAGGTTAACAGGGTTTTATAATGTTCAAAACACAGTTCGAGGTCATTGTGAGGGGTTTTCTTTAGTTTAAATGGGGAATTGGGCTTCCCAGGAAATAGTTGTCTGAGGTTGCAAAACTCACCTTGGGTGCAAAGGATCAATTGTAGGAGTACTGCCAGTGCTTTGTATTCTTTCACAGCTCTCTGATATGTTCTTCACAGGTCTGCAATCTATATTTCTCAAGGGGATAATTGATGCACTGCCTCTCAACCTAATGTCAAATACAGTTGAAGTCAGAAGTTTACATACACCTTAGCCAAACACATTTAAACTCACTTTTCCAAGATTCCTGACATGTAATCCTAGTAAAACTTCCCTGTCTTAGGTCTGTCTTATGTCTGTCTTAGGTCAGTTAGAATCACCACTTTATTTTAAGAATGTGAAATGTCAGAATAATAGAGAAAATTATTTATTTCAGCTTTTCTTTCTTTCATCACATTCCCAGTGGGTCAGAAGTTTACAAACTCAATTAGTATTTGGTAGCATTGCCTTTAAATTCTTTAACTTGGGTCAAACGTTTCGGATAGCCTTCCACAAGCTTCCCACAATAAGTTGGGTGAATTTTGGCCCATTCCTCCTGACAAAGGGGATGCAACTGAGTCAGGTTTGTAAGCCTTTCCTTGCTCACACACGCTTATTTCAGTTCAGCCCAAACATTTTCTACAGGATTGAGGTCAGGGCTTTGTGATGGCCACTCCAATACCTTGACTTTGTTGTCCTTAAGCCATTTTGCCACAACTTTGGAAGTATGCTTGGGGTTGTCCATTTGGAAGAACCATTTGTGACCAATCTTAAACTGATGGCTTTTTTTATGGCGGTTCTGGAGCAGTGGCTTCTTCCTTGCTGAGCAGCCTTTCAGGTTATGTCGATATATGACTCGTTTTACTGTGGATATACAGTGGGGCAAAAAAGTATTTAGTCAGCCACCAATTATGCAAGTTCTCCCACTTATTTTGTCTGTCATAGTTGAAGTGTACCTATGATGAAAATTACAGGCTTCTCTCATCTTTTTAAGTGGGAGAACTTGCACAATTGGTGGCTGACTAAATACTATTTTGCCCCACTGTAGATACTTTTAATCCTGTTTCTTCCAGCATCTTCACAAGGTCCTTTACTGTTGTTCTGGGATTGATCTGCACTTTTCACACCAAAGTACATTCATCTCTAGGAGAAGAACGCATCTCCTTCCTGAGATTGTTTGTCATGATGAACGTGGTGCCTTCAGGCATTTGGAAATTGCCCCCAAGGATGAACCAGACTTGTCTGCAATTTTTTTTCTGAGGTCTTGGCTGATTTCTTTTCGATTTTCCTATGATGTCAAGCAAAGAGGCACTGAGTTTGAAGGTAGGCCTTGAAATACATCCACATGTACACCTCCAATTGACTCAATTGATGTCAATTTGTCTATCAGAAAATCCTAAAGCGATGACATCATTTTAGGGAATTTTCCAAGCTGTTTAAAGGCGCAGTCAACTTAGTGTATGTAAACTTCTGACCCACTGGAATTGTCATACAGTTTCTTATAAGTTAAATAATCTGTCTGTAAACAATTGTTGGAAAAATGACTTGTGTCATGCACAAAGTAGATGTCCTAACCGACTTGCCAAAACTATAGTTTCTTAATAACAAGAAATTTGTGGAGTGTTTGAAAAACAAGTTTTAATGACTCCATCCCAAGTGTATGTAAACTTCTGACTTCAATTGTAAATACCTACAAGGTATTTAAATGCTATGATACAATTATGATGGGCATATTATTTTTTCATATTTTCAAAGTTTTCATTAGCTTGAATTGAACTAATGACAACCACTGAGATACTCAGAAAGGTGACATGATCGGTTCACATCCTCTCAGAGAGAGAAAGTGGGAGAGAGAGGAGAAGGTGGGAGAGCGATAAAGAGTTGGCAGAATAGATCCCACCCACTTATTTTCCATCCTTTTATTTCACCATGCAGGGAGCCACTAAA
The DNA here is from genome assembly GCF_045791955.1 of Oncorhynchus clarkii lewisi. NCBI lineage: Eukaryota > Metazoa > Chordata > Actinopteri > Salmoniformes > Salmonidae > Oncorhynchus > Oncorhynchus clarkii. The sequence goes on along the minus strand of NC_092162.1, from coordinate 8,689,977 downwards.
GAGCCTGCTGGCTAACAGGTCAGAGAGCTGCTGGGGACCGTTTAACACAGTTGGTTAGTGTGTGATGAGGTAACTGTGTGTGTGACGAGGTGAATGTGTTTATTTCTCTTGTAGCTCTACTATTCTCTCCATTAGCTAACTGAGTTACTGTGATCTGAAGCATTCTTCTTTGGGATGATGACGGACACAGTTTTGTGACATACCGGGAACTCATATTTATATTTTAGGCATTTAGCAGTCACTCTTATCCAGAGCCACATGCATTTTCATACTGGTCCCCTGTGGGAATCGAACCCACAACCCTGGTGTTGCAAGCACCATCCTAGAAATATTGATAACGATTTTCTTTGACTACATATCCTTAATGCATTCACTGCACATCTATAAGAGTTTCATGAACGTGTTATAACAGGTCCCAACCACATTATTAAAGGTTAACGAAATGGATCCATAGCATCTCTATAGCGTATTCATGTCATGCTATGCAGGAGCTCATCTTTAGGTATCTTAATAGATAAATCCTTACAATGACAGCACGGTGTTATCATTATGTCTGTCCTCAAATGTGTGCTTCTGCCATACCAGTTGTAGTGAATAAGCAGAAGGTAAGTCACATGCCTTTACCGGCTGGTGGGGGAAATATATCAGCATCATTTTGAAAAAGTGTAAAGGCCAAACCACTTTTTGAAAATGATGCTGATATATGTATATATATATATATATATATATATATATATGGAGTGGCTCCATTTCCCCCACCAGCTGGTAAAGGCCCGTGACTTAATTTCTGCTTCTTCTACAGACTGAGGTCAATTGAGCATGACGATCTCCTCGGGGTTGAATCTTCAGGATAATTTTTACAGATCAAATCGTTGTTATCATCTTACTGTGTGATTGAAATGTTGATGTACATGCTGGCTGGCTTTCTCAATTTGCCCCGTGTTGTGTGGGTGGCAACTAAGTAAATAGTATGAATTTTGCTTCTCACGTCTCTCTCAGCCTACAAACCTAGAGAAGAATCAACCAAACAATACTGTAGATTCAGACATCTTTCTGAAATGTGTCAATATAGTTATGCAGTGCCTTCAGAAAGTATTCACACCCCTTCACTTTTCCACAATTTTGTTGTGTTACAGCCTGAATTTAAAATAGATTAAATGTAGATGTTTTGTCACTGCCCTACACACAATACCCCATAACGTCAAAGTGGAATTATGTTTAAAAATATATATTACAAATTTGTAAAAAATGACAAATCTGAGTTTGATGGCTGTGACAGGAGAAAACTGAGGATAGATCAACAACATTGTAGTTACTCCACAATACTAACCTAAATGACAGAGTGAAAAGAAGGAAGCCTGTACAGAATACAAATATTCAGAAACATACACCTTGTTTACAAAAAGGCACTAAGGTAAAACTGCAAAAAAATGTGGGAAAGAAATTCACTTTTTGTCCTGAATAAAAAGTGTTATGTTTTGGGGCAAATCCAATGCAACACATCACTGAGTACCACTCTCCATATTTTCAAGCATAGTGGCGGCTGCATCATGTTATGGGTATGACTGTAGTCTTTAAGGACTGGGGAGTTTTTCAGGATAAAAATCAGTTGAATGGAGCTAAGCACAGGCAAATGCTAAATGTAAACCTGGTTCAGTTTGCTTTCCACCAGACACTTGGAGATTAATTCACCTTTCAGCAGGAAAATGACCTAAAACACAAGATCAAATCTCCTCTGGAGTTCCTTACCGAAGAGACAGTGAATGTTCCTGAGTGGCCGTTTTTACATAATTCTGCTTGGAAATCTATGGTAAGACCTGAAAATGGATTGAAGAATTTAGAAAATAATAATGTGCACATATTGTACAATCCAAGTGTGCTAAGCTCTTAGACTTACCCAGAAGGCTCAAGGCTGGAATCGCTTCTGAAGATGCATTCATACCTCTGAGTGAATACTTTGTAGAAGCTTATGTAAATGAGATATATCTGCATTTCACTTTTTCATTATGGGGTGTTTTGTGTAGATGGGTCATTTGAACCCATTTTGAATGCAGGCTGCGACACAACACAATGTGGAATAAGTCAAGGGGTATACATACTTTCTGAAGACACTATTCTTTCAGATGAGAGATTTTGTAAAGCACCCATCCTGACCTGAAGGTATACTATTGACCAGTTAGAGAGAAACGAAAGCAGCCATCCTGACCTGAAGGTACAGTATTGACCAGGTAGAGGGAAATGAAAGCACCCATCCTGACCTGAAGGTACAGTATTGACCAGATAGAGAGAAATGAAAGCATCCATCCTGACCTGAAGGTACAGTATTGACCAGATAGAGAGAAATGAAAGCACCCATCCTGACCTGAAGGTACAGTATTGACCAGGTAGAGAGAAATGAAAGACCCATCCTGACCTGAAGGTACAGTATTGACCAGAAATCGAGAAATGAAAGCACCCATCCTGACCTGAAGGTACAGTATTGACCAGAAATCGAGAAATGAAAGCACACATCCTGACCTGAAGGTACAGTATTGACCAGATAGAGAGAAATGAAAGCATCCATCCTGACCTGAAGGTACAGTATTGACCAGATAGAGAGAAATGAAAGCATCCATCCTGACCTGAAGGTACAGTATTGACCAGATAGAGAGAAATGAAAGCATCCATCCTGACCTGAAGGTACAGTATTGACCAGATAGAGAGAAATGAAAGCACCCATCCTGACCTGAGTACAATATTGACCAGATAGAGAGAAATGAAAGACCCATCCTGACCTGAAGGTACAGTATTGACCAGATAGAGAGAAATGAAAGCATCCATCCTGACCTGAGTACAATATTGACCAGATAGAGAGAAATGAAAGCACCCATCCTGACCTGAAGGTACAGTATTGACCAGATAGAGAGAAATGAAAGCATCCATCCTGACCTGAAGGTACAGTATTGACCAGATAGAGAGAAATGAAAGCACCCATCCTGACCTGAGTACAATATTGACCAGGTAGAGAGAAATTAAAGCGCCCATCCTGACCTGAGTACAATATTGACCAGGTAGAGAGAAATTAAAGCGCCCATCCTGACCTGAGTACAATATTGACCAGGTAGAGAGAAATGTAAATGTAGCTCAGGGCGGCAGGTAGCCTAGTGGTTAGAGCGTTGGGCCAGTTACCGAAAGGGTGCTGGATTGAATTCCCGAGCTGACCAGGTAAAAATCTGTCTTTCTGAGAAAGGCAGTTAACCCACGGTTCCCCGGGAGCAGATGATGTTGATTAAGGCAGCCCCCTGCACCTCTCTGATTCAGAAGGGTTGGGTTAAATGTGAAAGACACATTTCAGTTGTACAACTGACTAGGCATCTCCCTTTTCCAATATTTTAGAAGTTCAATAGTGATCCATCAGAAGCCCTTTGTGTTTATCAAGTGAAACATCTAACCTAGTATGTGAGAAATGGGTCATTTTTACAGATGAATAGCTAAATACATGAAAGACAGCAACAGGGCAGTTTCGATTAAGCCCAAAGTTCCATCTTCTCGCAACAACCCACTGGGCAAAAACTGTTTTAATCAACGTGGTTTCCACATCATTTCAACTCCCAAATAATTTATGTGATGTTGTTGAATCGACGTGGAAAACTCATGGGATTTGCAACAGGTCATCAGCGTAAGGGCATGGTGACATATTTAGTTGATTTAGTGTTGTCAACTTCACAGAAGCCCTTTGTGTTTATCAAGTGAAACATCTAACCTAGTATGTGAGAAATGGGTCATTTTTACAGATGAATAGCTAAATACATGAAAGACAGCAACAGGGCAGTTTCGATTAAGCCCAAAGTTCCATCTTCTCGCAACAACCCACTGGGCAAAAACTGTTTTAATCAACGTGGTTTCCACATCATTTCAACTCCCAAATAATTTATGTGATGTTGTTGAATCGACGTGGAAAACTCATGGGATTTGCAACAGGTCATCAGCGTAAGGGCATGGTGACATATTTAGTTGATTTAGTGTTGTCAACTTCACAGAAGTTGACAACTCAACCAAATATAAATCAAAATTAAATGCTGAACTCATGTCTGTGCCCAGTGGGAAGTGCTTTTTGAGAGATCGAAGGAAATTAAAAGAGATGAGAATGCCTTGAGCAAAATGAGATTCTATAATTCTCTGATATTCGCTTCTCCCTCTTTCTCTGTTCTCTCTCTCTCCAAGATGTCCCTCCGCGGGTGCAATTGCTCGACCGTAATTCATTTCAAATTGCATCTAAATGAGATGTTTATTTTCCAGAGTGGCTATTTCTCTCTGTTGCCTGCTGTTGCACTGTCCCCTAATCCAGTCTATTATTAAAAGGTTGAAAAGACTGCATTAGGATCTGGATTCTTCTGTCCAGCTGGAGAGAGAAATTAGATATTGGATTACCCATCTGAGAACTTTAAATGTTCTATTTCTCCTTTTGCTACTTCCTTCCTTGTTCCTTCCTTCCGTCCTTTCCATCTGTCCTTTCCTTCCTTCCTTCCTTCCTTCCTTCCTTCCTTCCTTCCTTCCTTCCTTCCTTCCTTCCTTCCTTCCTTCCTTCCTTCCTTCCTTCCTTCCTTCCTTCCTTCCTTGTTCCTTCCTTCCGTCCTTTCCATCTGTCCTTTCCTTCCTTCCTTCCTTCCTTCCTTCCTTCCTTCCTTCCTTCCTTCCTTCCTTCCTTTCTTCCTTCCTTCCTTCCTTCCTTGTTCCTTCCTTCCGTCCTTTCCATCTGTCCTTTCCTTCCTTCCTTCCTTCCTTCTTTCTTTCCTTCCTTCCTTCCTTCCTTCCTTCCTTCCTTCCTTCCTTCCTTCCTTCCTTCCTTCCTTTCCTTCCTTCCTTCCTTCCTTCCTGTTAACACTGATGGTAACGTCAGGTCCCCTAGATATTACATCAACCCCCTGTGTTGCCATCAATGGAAGACATCCAGAAAAGTACTCCACTGTAATCCAGCGAATAACAGTAGACAACCACGTGTTGGGGAACAATCTCTAAAACAAACAAAGCGCAGTTCGTCACCAACTACTTTCAGAGATATGTCACAATCAGGAAGGTATGTTAGAGTCATGGTCCCCATAAACATAATATGATAAGGAATCGTGAACACAAATCATATAATCACAGTCAAGTCATCATGCTCTTATCGACAATTACAATTGCTTTCTGGTTGGGGATTTCAGCGTAGCATCTGGCTAGATCAGACCAAGCCTAATGCAGCACAGGCTATTCCATCTTACCTGACGACACCAACTGAAGCAACACATCTGCCACGCTAATCCTCAACACTGGAGCTTCCCAGGGGTGTGCGCTCAGTCCCCTCCTGTACTCCCTGTTCACCCACGACTGCATGGCCAGGCACGACTCCAACAGCACCATTAAGTTTTGCAGACGACACAAAAGTGGTAGGCCTGATCACCGACAACGACGAGACAGCCTATAGGGAGAAGGTCAGAGACCTGGCCGGGTGGTGCCAGAATAACAACCTGTCCCTCAACGTAACCAAGACTAAGGAGATGATTGTAGACTACAGGAAAAGGAGGACAGAGCACGCCCCCATTCTCATCGACAGGGCTGTAGTGGAGCAGGTTGAGAGCTTCAAGTTCCTTGGTGTCCACATCAACAACAAACTAGGATGGTCCAAACACACCAAGACAGTCGTGAAGAGGGCACGACAAAGCCTATTCCCCCTCAGGATACTAAAAAGATTTGGCATAGGTCCTGAGCTCCTCAAAAGTTTCTACAGCTGCAACATCGAGAGCATGACTGGTTGCATCACTGCCTGGAACGACAATTGCTCGGCCTCTGACCGCAAGGCACTACAAAGGGTAGTGGGTAAGGCCCAGTACAACACTGGGGCGGTGTCAGAGGAATGCCCTAAAAATTGTCAAAGACCCCAGCCACCCCAGGCATAGACTGTTCTCTCTACTACCGCATGGCAAGCGGTACCGGAGTGCCAAGTCTATGACAAAAAGGCTTCTCAAGAGTTTTCACCCCCAAGCCATAAAACTCCTGAACAGGTAACCAAATGGTTACCCGGACTATTTGCATTGTGTCCCCCCCCCCAGCCCCTCTTTTACGCTGCTGCTACTCTCTGTTTATCTTATATGCATAGTCACTATAACTATACATTCATGTACATACTACCTCAATTGGGCCTGACCAACCAGTGCTCCCGCATATTGGCTAACCGGGCTATCTGCATTGTGTCCCACCACCCGCCAACCCCTCTTTTTACGCTACTGCTACTCTCTGTTCATCATATATGCATAGTCACTTTAACCATACCTACATGTACATACTACCTTAATCAGCCTGACTAACCTGTGTATAGCCTCTCTACTGTATATAGCCTGTCCTTTTACTGTTGTTTTATTTCTTTACTTACCTATTGTTCACCTAACACCTTTTTTGCACTGTTGGTTAGAGCCTGTAAGTAAGTATTTCACTGTAAGGTCTACTACACCTGTTGTATTCAACGCACGTGACAAATAAACTTTGTTTTGCTTTGAATTCTTCCTCTTCTCTATTGTTCACTACATACTTCAGTCTGAGACTGCCATTTTTGACATTATTTGTGGGAATGTCAATATGAGGGAGTTGTACAAAACAACGTCATCAGCATTATAATCATCTCTAAACAATCAGAGTTTCAAAGCCAATGACACATTTTTCAAAATGCCTTTTTACCCACGTGTGTCCTCTGGCCCAACCCACTGGTTTCTGGGACCAATCAGAACGTTTGGAATGTGTGTGCATTCTAGAAATAGTCAGTAAGGTACTCAGATCCATACTCATTGTGGAGAAGAAACTAACGTCCATGGGCATAGCATAGTATTTGGCCAGGCAATATTCCATCCCCTATTGCAGGGATCATCAACTATTGTAGATTCTGCCATGGGCTGTTTTACATAATTACAAATAATTTGTCGACTGCAAATTGACCGCAAGAACCCCAAACAGATATAACATTTGAATAAAACATAATAATTTCAAACCTACATTTGAATACGATCACATATTTCTATTATTACTGAACTTATTCCAGAGGCTGACCCAAAACAACGCCGGCGGAGAAGACGTACTCGAGACGGTCTTCTGGTCCGCTCCCGAGTATTTTACTCGCTCATGACCAATCTCTGGATAATAATATTGATGAGCTCAAGGCGAGAGTTGCTTTTCAGAGGGACACCAGGGATTGTAACATTCTCTGCTTGGCTGAAACATGGCTCTCTCGAGATATACTGTCTGACCATACTAACTCCCGAGATCATTTTTCGTCAATAATAGCCACAGCGGTTAATATCCCCCCTCAAGCCGATACCACGACGGCCCTCAAAGAACTTCACTGGACTTTATGCAAACTGGAAACCACATATCCTGAGGCTGCATTTATTGTAGCTGGGGATTTTTAACGAAGCAAATTTGAGGAAAAGGCTCACGAAATTCTATCAACATATTGATTGTTGTACTCGCACTGCTAAAACTCTTGACCATTGTTATACTACCTTCCAGAATGCATATAAGGTCCTCCCCGCCCTCGATACAGCAAATCGGACCACGATTCCATCTTGCTCCTCACCTCCTATAGGTAGAAACTCAAACAGGAGGACTATTCAACGCTGGTCTGACCAATCGGAATCCACACTTCAAGATTGTTTTGATCACGCGGACTGGGATATGTTCGGAGCAGCTTCCGAAGATAATATCGACACCAATACCGATACGGAGAATGAGTTTATCAGGAAGTGCATAGGAGATGTTGTACCCGCTGTGACTATTAAAACCTACCCCAACCAGAAACCATGGACAGATGGGAGCATTCGCGCAAAACTGAAAGCTTCGAACCACCGCATTTAACCAGGGCAAAAAGACGGGGAATATGGTAGAATACAAACAGTGTTATTCCCTCCACCCCAAGGTGGTGAAGGTAGGAAACAATACCTCCTCTTCGCTGATCCTCAACAGTCACAAGGGTACACCCATAAGTGTGTGTGCTCAGCCCCCTCCTGTACTCCCTGCTCACCCAAGACTGTGTGTCCAAGCATGCCTCCAACTCAATCATCAAGTTTGCAGACGACACAACAGTAGTAGGCTTGATTACCAACAACAATGAGACAGCATACAGGGAGAGGGTGGGGGCTCTGGGAGTGTGGTGCCAGGAAACAAACCTCTCACTCAATGTCATCAAAACTAAGGAGATGTTCGTTGACTTCAGGAAACAGCAGAGGGAGCACCCCTCTATCCACATCAATGGGATCGCAGTGGAGAAGGTGGAAAGCTTTAAGTTCCTCGGCGTACACATCACTGACAAACTGAAATGACCCACCCACATTAGACAGTGTGGTGAGGAAGGTGCAACAGCACCTCTTCAACCTCAGGAGGCTAAAGCAATGTGGCTTTACACCTAAAACTCTCACAACCTTTACAGATGCACAATTGAGAGCATCCTGTCGGGCTGTATCACCGCCTGGTACGGTAACTGCACCATCCACAACTGCAAAGCTCTCCAGAGGGTGGTGCGGTCTGCCCAACGCATTACCGGCGGCAATCTAACTGCCCTCCTGGACACCTACAGCACCCGATGCCATAGGAAGGCCAAAAAGATCATCAAGGACACCAACCACCCGAGCCATTGCCTGTTGACCCCGCTATCAGGGGTGGCAGTAGCCTAGTGGTTAGAGCATTAGGCCAGTAACTGAAAGGTTGCTGGATTGAATCCCCGAGCTGACAAGGCAAAAATCTGTCGTTCTGCCCCTGAACAAGGCAGTTAACCCACTGTTCCCCAGTAGGCCGTCATTGTAAATAATAATTTGTTCTTAACTGACTTGCCTAGTTAAATAAAGGTATAAATATATATATATACAATAATCGTCATCTAGAAAGCGAGGTCAGTACAGGTGCCTCGAAGCTGATGCAGAGAGTCTGACATACAGATTCTATCTCAAGGCCATCAGACTGCTAAACAGCCATCACTAGCATATCAGAGGCGGCTGCCTATAGACATAGATTAGGGATCACCGGCTACTTTAGAAATGGATCACTAGTCACTTTAATAATGTTTCATATCTAGCATTACTCATCTCTGTATATACTGTACTCTATACTATGCCACTATATCTTAGTCCAATGCCGCCCTAACATATATATGTATATATATTCTTAATTCATTCCTTACTTAGATTTACGTGTATTTTGGTACATGTTGGGAAACTGTTGTATATTACTTGTTATGTCACGGCTGGCTGAAGGACTGGACCAAGGTGCAGCATGGTAAGCGTACATTTTCTCTTTATTCAAAATGACGCCGACAAAAAAAAAGATCAAAACCAAACCGTGAAGCTTTGGGCTATGTGCCCTGAACAAAGACAAAGTTAACTTCCCACAAAACAGGTGGGGGAAAAGGGTACCTAAGTATAGATAGACAGCTGTCCCTGATTGAGAACCATACCAGGCCAAGACATAGAAATACAAAACATAGAAAAAAAGGACATAGAATGCCCACCCTAGTCACACCCTGGCCTAACCAAAATAGAGAATAAAAAGCCTCTCTATGGCCAGGGCGTGACATGTTAGATATTTCTGTACTGTCTGAGCTAGAAGCACAAGCATTTCACTACACCCGCAATAACATCTGCTGAACACGTGTATGTGACCAATGCACTCTGATTTGATTTGATGGGTGGGAACACTTTGGAACAGATTTTCCAAATTAAAATCACTCTGAGCTGATTTACCGTCTTTTATGTCCAACAATTGTAAATTTTTGTATCTATTTTTTGCTCAGAAAACTTGGGGGGGGGGGGGGGCAAATAAAATCACCCGCAGTCCAAATTAGCCCCTAGATGGGGAACCCTGCTCTATTGTTATGCATGGTCGTACAACACCTGTTGCCTCCACGGATTTAAGAAACAATTGATTTTGTGTGTGCGACAATACATGACATACTTAAGGAACCATAAAGCAGACCGGAGGAACTTATTACTGGTCATGGGATTGTAATTGAAAGGGGTTTGTGGATTTTCTCTGTAGCTGGAACTCTAGAATGGGGACTCTAGAATGGGGACTCTAGAATGGGGTTGGGCGATGGATGATGGATAATCAATACTTTACAAACACTCCCACCCTCTTCTCTTTCTCAAATCAACTTAATTTAAATATGCACTATTCAAAAATCGCTCCATCATTTCCGTATGCTTAAATTCTAATAGTTCAGTTTGTTTGACAAAACAAGCAAGTGTCGTGTAGAGTATCATTGTACCATCCTTGTACAACAACGAAAAGCTAAAGACCAAAAAACTCTATTTAAGCAAGGGAAGCATAGAAGTAGCACACATAGAACAGATCTATCGCTTCTTTGACTTGCTTTCAAAGAGAATGACAGATCTATAACTCACATGTCTCTGTGAATTTGGTCAGGTCACCCAAAAAGTGACAGATTGCAGCTTTAAAATACTATGCACGTTTCAGTCTACCTATGGACAGGAGAGAGTGGGGGGAGATAAAAAATAAAGAAAGAGATGTCAAGCATGACAGAGATGGAGAGAGAAAGGCAGACACAGACAAAGAGAGACAGAGAGTGTTTCAGGCCATTTGATGTGTGGGCGGTGTGTCTCTCTCTCTCTCTCTGTCATCTCTCCACTCTGTGACCAGTCGGCCGGCGAAGACAATCACATTCCATGTCCCCAGAAGCCCTATCCATAACCACCTTGCATCCCCACAAACCACCGTGCAGGTGGGAGAGACAAAGAGAGTTCATACGCCAACCACACCTCCATAACTTATGACCTCTCCTTCTGTCCAGAATAAAATATGGGTCCACAGTTTCATTGCAGAACACAGTCCTGTGACAATACAACCACGTACGTAAACATCTATCAAATAGTCCCAATTCCATCTGGGTCGGGGAAACTACGGCAAAATAATGAACCTGCTAAAAATAATTGTAACAGGGCAATTATGCTAATCTAAAACATAACTCCATTATTCAAAAAAATGAATGATTAATGTATCAATTAATATTGGATTGCTCTTGCTACTCTCCAGGATGAGAGCAAGGGGAACATGCATTGGATCTTTCTAAGGGCATGAAACAAGCAACTAAGTAAGACCTCCCGAATCTGGCTGTGCTGCAACTGCTGAGTGGACACATGTTCACTTTGTTTATGTCCTCTCTTCCTCTCCTCATCTCTCTGATCCACATTTGAAGTATTCATTTATGATGAAGGCTGGCAGGAGCTTTCTGAGAGAAATTAAGACATTTGATTAGATTGCAACTACACAGTGAGATACAGAAAGAAAGACATGGAAACTGAAAAATACTTTTGCTTGTCAGGTAGTGAAGACAATAGACCAACAAGCCAAAACAAGTGAGTCATTGTTAAAGGTTCGTGCTGTGGTTGGAATGGCCAATCAGCAAAAACTGTCCAGCACAATTGAGTTTTTCCACATTTGAGAGAAGCGGGAATTGTTCTGAAATGAGATCACATCAATGTAAAGTTGGCATTCAAACCATCATCGATATGTCCATTTTTTTTTTGAACACAGGGATGAGCCTTCAATATGTGTCTTGTGAAAATACTGCCAAATGCTAGTGATTAGAGTAACGAGGTGACATCACAGCTTTGGCACTTTCAGAGATTAATCGGTCTAAGTCATTTGGAGAAGAAAGGTTCTAATTACCTAGTCAGACTCTCGTTGTCCCAGTTCGTTACTGATAAAAGACTGGAGAACGGTGGCCGCTCATCGACCAGCGAAAACTACTGCTAATTCCCCCTTCATCTGCAGTGGCTGTCAATATACACTATACTGATGGGGGGAGAGAGAGGGAGGCTGGGAGGGGAATGGAGAGTGAGAGAGAGTGGATTAAGATAGAGAAAGAGGACAGGTTGAGAGAGAGAGAGTGGGTTAGATGACAGGTTGAGAGAGAGAGAGTGGGTTAGAGGACAAGTTGAGAGAGAGAGTGGTTTAGAGGACAGGTTGAGAGACAGAGAGAGTGGGTTAGAGGACAGGTTGAGAGAGAGAGTGGGTTAGAGGACAAGTTGAGAGAGAGAGTGGGTTAGAGGACAGGTTGAGAGAGAGAGAGTGGGTTAGAGGACATGTTGAGAGAGAGAGTGGATAAGAGGACAGGTTGAGAGAGAGAGAGTGTGGGTTAGAGGACAGACTGTGAGAGAGAGAGTGGGTTAGAGGACAAGTTGAGAGAGAGAGTGGATTAGAGGACAGGTTGAGAGAGAGAGAGTGGGTTAGATGACAGGTTGAGAGAGAGAGAGTGGGTTAGAGGACAAGTTGAGAGAGAGAGTGGTTTAGAGGACAGGTTGAGAGACAGAGAGAGTAGGTTAGAGGACATGTTGAGAGACAGAGAGAGTGGATTAGAGGACAGGTTGAGAGAGAGAGAGTGGGTTAGAGGACAGGTTGAGAGAGAGAGTGGATAAGAGGACAGGTTGAGAGAGAGAGAGTGTGGGTTAGAGGACAGACTGTGAGACAGAGAGAGTGGGTTAGAGGACAAGTTGAGAGAGAGAGTGGTTTAGAGGACAGGTTGAGAGACAGAGAGAGTGGGTTAGAGGACAGGTTGAGAGACAGAGAGAGTGGATTAGAGGACAGGTTGAGAGAGAGAGAGTGGGTTAGAGGACAGGTTGAGAGAGAGAGTGGATTAGAGGACAGGTTGAGAGAGAGAGTGTGGGTTAGAGGACAGACTGTGAGACAGAGAGAGTGGGTTAGAGGACAGGTTAAGAGACGATAGTGGGTTAGAGGACAGGTTGAGAGACGATAGTGGGTTAGAGGACAGGTTGAAAGATAGAGAGTGGGGTAGAGGACAGGTTGAGAGACGATAGTGGGTTAGAGGACAGGTTGACAGAGAGAGAGAGAGTGGGTTAGAGGACAGGTTGAAAGATAGTGGATTAGAGAACAGGTTTGACAGAGAGAGAGAGTGAGTGGGTTAGAGGACAGTTGACAGAGAGAGTGCAGATTTAGGGAGAGGGTTAAGAGAAACAGAGAGCATCAAGTTTTCAACAGTTTAGGCACAGCAAACCCTGCTTACTTACTGTGATCATGTGGATGCAATAATGTGAGTGTGACAATGTATCTGTGATAATGTGGGTGCTATAATGGGTGTGTAGTAATGTGTCTGTGGTCATGTGTCTGTTATAATGGGTGTGCGGTAATGTGTCTGTGGTCATGTGTCTGCGGTAATGTGTCTGTGGTCATGTGTCTGTGGTCATGTGTCTGTGATAATGGGTGTGTGGTGATGTGTCTGTGGTAATGTGTCTGTGATAATGGATGTGTGTAAATGTGTCTGCGATAATGGGTGTGCAGTAATGTGTCTGTGGTAATGGATACGTGTAAATGTGTCTGTGATAATGGGTGTGTAGTAATGTGTCTGTGGCCATGTGTCTGTTATAATGGGTGTGCGGTAATGTGTCTGTTGTAATGTGTCTGTGATAATGGGTGTGTGTAAATGTGTCTGTGGTGATGTGTCTGTTGTAATGTGTCTGTGATAATGTGTCTGTTATAATGGGTGTGCGGTAATGTGTCTGTTGTAATGTGTCTGTGATAATGGGTGTGTGTAAATGTGTCTGTGGTGATGTGTCTGTGGTAATGTGTCTGTGATAATGGGTGTGTGTAAATGTGTCTGTAGTAATGTGTCTGTGATAATGGGTGTGTGGTGATGTGTCTGTTGTAATGTGTCTGTGATAATGGGTGTGTGTAAATGTGTCTGTGGTAATGTGTCTGGGGTAATGTGTCTGTGATAATGGGTGTGTGGTGATGTGTCTGTTGTAATGTGTCTGTGATAATGGGTGTGTGTAAATGTGTCTGTGGTAATGTGTCTGTGGTAATGTGTCTGTGATAATGGGTGTGTGGTGATGTGTCTGTGGTAATGTGTCTGTGATAATGGTTGTGTGGTGATGTGTCTCTGGTAATGTGTCTGTGATAATGGGTGTGTGTAAATGTGTCTGTGATAATGTGTCTGTGATAATGGGTGTGATAATGTGTTAGTCATACAGTACGAGCCATGTGAGTCATCGTCATTACCAATGGACCTCTCCACAGAACAGATTGGCATTGGGGTTTTACCAGTAAAAGTGATCAATAAATATTGATTGTAATATAAATTCCAAATGGGTGTTTGTGCTTCTCTGACGTCATAGTAAAGTATTGCCAATGATGATCTTGTATGAGAAAAAAGACAGGAAGTGACATTTGAATTATTTATTGATTGACCGTTGTTTTATTTCTCCAGCAGCTGTAGGTTTATAATAAAAAAGACAGGTTGAAAAGAGACTTTACTGTTGGCATTTCTTTCAGTTTGTTATTTTGTTTTCTTTATTTTCAGTAGATGAGGTTCCACAGACCTGCAGAGAGACAGCGGGAACAGTCCTTAGGGGTTCAGGATTGTGGGGTGAGTCAATTTTCTCCCAAAATCTCCTGAATGTCATCGATCACACTTTATCCTCATGCTCCAACGATCAAAGACCAGAGAAGATGGAAAGATGAACAGAACTGCCTACAAACTCAAAGACAAATAAGCAGAATAAAATACTAAAATCCACTATGAAACCTAGGAAATCCTTAGCTCTGTGTGTGTGTGTGTGTGTGTGTGTGTGTGTGTGTGTGTGTGTGTGTGTGTGTGTGTGTGGTATCACTATCTGGGGCTGTTTGTCAGAATGCCACATATTATTAATAAGGTAACACTGCAGGCTTGCCACACTGTGGGGGCAGCAGGGAGAAATGTCCACTAATTAATTGGCACCAATGAAATAATGAACGATGAATGACTCTCTGTGAGCGGCAGCGGTGTGTGTGTGTGTGTGTGTGTGTGTGTGTGTGTGTGTGTGTGTGTGTGTGTGTGTGTGTGTGTGTGTGTGTGTGTGTGTGTGTGTGTGTGTGTGTGTGTGTGTGACCCCCGTATACATCCGCCCCTGGAGCTCCCTGACAGCCAGATGCATATCAGTCATCGTCATTGCCGTTAAAATCTGCATTGGGTTTTTTACCAGTGAAAGTAAAAACTGAACATCCGCCCACGTCTCTGACGTCATATTAAGGTACTGATAAATAGGTTCTGGTATGAGGACAGACTCACCGGGATTAAAAATAAGACACGAGGAAACATTTGGGAGAAAACTTTGAATAAGTAAAGATAAGATATTTCTGTGCCAGTATCTTACGTTATTCTGGGTTAGTGTTGGATTACAGCCCTCTAAAAACAACCATTATGAAAACTGTACACTCAATATTTATTTATTTTACCACAAATTGGTAACGATTGTCTTTCAAGCAGTAACACTGTCTATTGTATTAACCGTTTGTAAAACATTTTTTTACCTTTATTTAACTAGGCAAGTCAGTTAAGAACAAATTCTTATTTTCAATGACGGCCTAGGAACAGTGGGGTTAACTGCCTGTTCAGGGGCAGAACAACAGATTTGTACCTAGTCAGGTAGGGGGGTTTGAACTTGCAACCTTCCAGTTACTAGTCCAATGCTCTAACCACTAGGCTACCCTGCCGCCCAAATGATTTAAATTCCACCAAAATAAGCCTTTATTTTTAAGTGCTCACACATTTATAGTCCAATTTGACATTTCAAAATAAACAGTTATGTTTTTCATGTTTTGCGAAGATAGTTTCATCAATTGCATTCCATAGTTACTTGTCATGAAATGTTTTCTGTTATTCATTCAAAGTAATACGCTTATGTGATACTCAAAGGCGATTGAGCAAATCTGACACAACGGTACAACCTAAAACGGCCACCGATACGGGCGATATTGGCAGCGTGGACGCTATGGGCTATCAACTTAGTTCCAATTGCATCAGAAAGACGAGACTGTCAACTTTGTATAGAGATATTGACTGGAAACGATGTATTTACATTCTTCCTTTTTCTTTTTTTTTCAGTTATAGTTGCTGCCACGCCCCCAGGGGCCAAATCTGAGGGGTCTCCATCTTTTCATTATAAATAATGTACCTGTATCTTCCTCTGTGCCAAATGTGGTGCTTTTATCACAAAGTGTACTATGGAGTCAACATTTTTATTTTAATTCCTCCATATTAACACAGAGATCATGGTACTTTTTTTAGGGTAACTAACTGCTTGATAGTCATACAAAGTTATCATTAAAAAAAGGGTTAGGAATTATGACTTCTGTTGGGGCTTCTAGGGTAAAAACATTTGTCAATTCAGTCAAACCCTGACAGTGCTTTGGTACTATGTCTGCAAACACAGTCCTAGTCCCCTGACTCATAATGTTGGATAAACTACCCCATAGCCATCAATCACGCGCACTGACGAGGAATGGGTTCAATTGACTGCTTATTCTCTATGGTCTGCTAAAGCTCCCTGTCGTAATGTACGTTTAAATCAACACCCAGAGTTGATAACTTACTTACTTAGTCATCTTCGTCCCGGGTGGGACATAAGGCTGCAACAATCTTTAGTCTGTCTGGCCACTTGAGTCTGTCTTTGGCCACAGCTTGTATCATGAGAGACCCATCTCTTCCAGCTCAGCCACCACTGTCCATGGCCATGTTGTTTTTGGCCTGCCTCACTTGCGCATTTCAGTTGGTATTCATCTGAGGGCAACTGATAATTGGGATTAAATTGGTTTCAAATGGCTGTTTGCTGAATGTTTGCCACAGTAATGTGTTGCAAAATCCCCAGTTGGATTGGAATCGTTGTACATAAAGGCAGATAGTCATACATAAGTGGCTGGAATGTTGTCTGTGGAATTTTCATCAATGGGAGAGAGGGAACATCTAGAAGCACATTTTGGTTCGAGAAAGTAAAGACCTGCATCTAAAAATAATGGAATCTAAATATGCATTCCCTTCTGACCAACTACTATTGTAGTTGATGACAGCGCCAAGCAGCTTTCTTAAGAGTGTCTGCTAAATGACTAACATTTAATCCATTGAGACACTTACAGCACAATTCTCCATATTGCCCCAAAAAGGGTTGGAACCATAGCAGTGTTATGTACTACCTTTTTTTTAAATGGTTCTTTGTAGAACCTTAGGAAAAGGGTTCTTTGTGACACCATAAAGGTTCCATTTAGAGACTTATGAGCATGGTTCTTATAGAACCGGTAAATCTGAAGAACACTAAAAAAGGGTTACAAACCAAAGACAGCTTATGTGGTACTATATAGAACCATTTGTTTCAGTGGGTGGATTAATTAACAGATCATTTTGTATGTTTACTCACCCATTGTGGTACTATATAGAACCATTTGTTTCAGTGGGTGGATTAATTAACAGATCATTTTGTATGTTTACTCACCCATTGTGGTACTATATAGAACCATTTGTTTCAGTGGGTGGATTAATTAACAGATCATTTTGTGTGTTTACTCACCCATTGTGGTACTATATAGAACCATTTGTTTCAGTGGGTGGATTAATTAACAGATCATTTTGTATGTTTACTCACCCATTGTGGTATTATATAGAACCATTTGTTTCAGTGGGTGGATTAACAGATCATTTTGTATGTTTACTCACCCATTGTGGTACTATATAGAACCATTTGTTTCAGTGGGTGGATTAATTAACAGATCATTTTGTATGTTTACTCACCCATTGTGGTATTATATAGAACCATTTGTTTCAGTGGGTGGATTAACAGATCATTTTGTATGTTTACTCACCCATTGTGGTACTATATAGAACCATTTGTTTCAGTGGGTGGATTAACAGATCATTTTGTATGTTTACTCACCCATTGGTGCTGTACAATTCACTGTAAAGTAAAGGCAATTACAGATAATTATAGATAAGTATAGATAATTATAGATACTTATAGATAACTATAGATGGGTATAGATAATTATAGATGGGTATAGATAATAATATATGGGTAAATATGGGTATAGATAATTATAGATGCTTATAGATAACTATAGATGGGCATAGATAATAATAGAAAATTATAGATGGGTATAGATAATTATAGATGGGTATAGATAATTATAGATGGGCATAGATAATTATAGATAATAATAGATTGGTATAGATAATTATAGATAATAATAGAAAATTATAGATGGGTATAGATAATTATAGATGGGTATAGATAATTATAGATAATAATAGAAAATTATAGATGGGTATAGATAATTATAGATGGGTATAGATAATTATAGATGGGCATAGATAATAATAGATTGGTATAGATAATTATAGATAATTATAGATTGGTATGGATAATTATAGAAAATTATAGATGGGTAAAGATAATTATAGATGGGTATAGATAATTATAGATTGGTATAGATAATTATAGATAATTATAGATTGGTATAGATAATTATAGATAATTATAGATGGGTATACACAATTATAGGTGGGTATAGACAATTATAGATGGGTTTAGATAATTATAGATGGGTAAGATAATTATAGATTGGTAAGATAATTATAGATGGTATAGACAATTATAGATAATTATAGATGGGTATAGATAATTATAGATGTGTATAGATAATTATAGATAATTATAGATGGGTAAAGATAATTATAGATGCGTATAGAGAATCATAGATGTGTAGATATAATTATAGATGTGTATAGGGAATACTAGATAATTATAGATGGGTATAGAAGGTTATGAAATTATGAAAAGTGTATACATTCACTGCTATAAGTTGCTCTGCATAAGAGCTTCTCCTAAATGACTAAAAGGTCAAATGTAGATGACTGATGATATATCGTATATACAGCTCCCTATAAAACCATGGCAAGCTGGCCATGTGCAGACTGTGCAGAGTTGTGGAAAATGTTTCATCAACTGTTTAATCATAAATAACTGTGTATTTTAGTCATCTACAGTTGAAGGCGGAAGTTTACATGTACCTTAGCCAAATACATTTACAGTCAGTTTTTCACAATTCCTGACATGTAATCCTAGTAAAAATGCCCTGTCTTAGGTCAGTTAGGATCACCACTTTATTTTAAGAACGTGAAATGTCAGAATAATAGTAGAGAGAATGATTTATTTCAGCTTTTATTTCTTTCATCACATTCCCAGTGGGTCAGAAGTTTACATACACTCAATGAGTATTTGGTAGCATTGCCTTGAAATTGTTTAACTTGGGTCAAACGCTTCGGGTAACCTTCCACAAGCTTCCCACAATAAGTTGGGTGAATTGTGGCCCATTCCTCCTGACAGAGCTGGTGTAACTGAGTCAGGTTTGTAGGCCTCCTTGCTCGCATGCGCTTTTTCAGGTCTGCCCACAAATTTTCTATGGGATTGAGGTTAGGGCTTTGTGATGGCCAGTGCAATACTTCGACTTTGTTGTCCTTAAGCCATTTTGCCACAACTTTGGAAGTATGCTTGGGGTCATTGTCCATTTGGAAGACCCATTTGTGACCAAGCTTAAACTTCCTGACTGTTGTCTTGAGATGTTGCTTCAATATATTCACATAATTCCCCTCCTCATGATGCCATCTATTTTGTGAAGTGCACCAGTCCCTCCTGCAGCAAAGCACCCCCACAGCATGATGCTGCCACCCGCGTGCTACACGGTTGGGATGGTATTCTTCGGCTTGCAAGCCTCCCCTTTTCCCTCCTAACATAACGATGGTCATTATGGCCAAACAGTTTTATTTTTGTTTCAACAGACCAGAGGACATTTCTCCAAATAGTACGATCTTTGTCCCCATGTGCAGTTGCAAAACATAGTCTGGCTTTTTTATGCCGATTTTGGAGCAGTGGCTTCTTCCTTGCTGAGCAGCAGGTTATGTCAATATAGGACCAGCTTTACTGTGGATATAGATACTTTTGTTCCATTTTCCTCCAGCATCTTTACAAGGTCATTTGCTGTTATTCTGGGATTGATTTGCACTTTTTGCACTAAAGTACATTCATTTCTAGGAGACAGAACGCGTCTCCTTCCTGAGCAGTATGACGGCTGTGTGGTCCCATGGTGTTTATACTTGGGTACTATTGGGTACTATTGTTTGTACAGATGAACGTGGTACCTTCAGGCGTTTGAAAATTGCTCCCAAGGATGAACCAGACTTGTGGAGGTCTACATTTTTTTCTGAGGTCTTGGCTGATTTATTTTTATTTTCCCATGATGTCTAGCAGAGGCACTGAGTTTGAAGGTATGCCTTGAAATACATCCACAGGTACACCTCCAATTGACTCAAATTATTATCAGAAGCTTCTAAAGCCATGACATAATTTTCTGGAATGTTCCAAGCTGTTTAAAGGCACAGTCAACTTAGTGTATGTAAACTTCTGACCAACTGGAATTGTGATACAGTGAATTATAAGTGAAATAATCTGTCTGTAAACAATTATTGGGAAAATGACTTCTGTCATGCACAAAGCAGATGTCCTAACCGACTTGCCAAAACTATAGTTTGTTAACAAGAAATGTGTGGAGTGGTTGAAAAATGAGTTTTAATGACTCCAACCTAAATGTATGTATACTTCAAACTTCAACTGTATGCTAGCATGATGAGTAACTCAGTTTGAAACGCCGACAAAAAAAAACAGGTTTGAACTCAGTCAATCACACCAAGCAACAAGAAAGATCACAACAACCAAGCTCCCTCATTCAGGTCTGGCTGAGTGCCAAAATCCATTTGTTCCAGCAGTATAAGCAGGATGTCCATCTCCACTGTGATGTCACTGAAATAGTGTACAATTCACTCTCAATTCTTCATACATTTCCTGTTCCATTCTGCAGTATTTCCCATCCAGTCCGTTGAGTGGATGAGACAGCGTTCTATCTAAAAGGCATTGTGTAGCAGGGTAGAGCCGCTGTTCAGAATCTAGTCTGTCTAGGAAACGATACACATAGCCATTTAAGGACATTGGGACAAATACTAACTAGAGATAAGGTATGCTTCAGTGTCTCAAAATGCAACTGAAATTCGTTGCTGATGTCAATGGATTGTTTATTCGAAAGCCTGATTAATGTGCAAGTAACGGTGGACGCTTTAACATATTAATTGACATTAAAATCAGAGGTAGGAAATGATAACTTTTCAAACCAACAACATTCAAATCAACAGCATTCAAACCGTTTTACATCGGTTCTAATATGGCAAGCACACACCTGTTCCAACTAGCAACTGTCGGGATTCAATCTGTCCAAATCAACTGAATTACTAACAGACTGCTGTTTTGTCAGTAGACCACAGCCAGTGGGGAGGTGTGCTGCCACTGACCAGAGCTAGGCTAGGTTTCTAGTACAGAGGCTCAAGAGACAGGGTAAATTCCAAACAAAATAGCTTTAATTGCCTGAAAGGTTCCAACCTAAATTATCTATTCAATAATAAAATAAAACTTGCTACTAGAGCTACCTGCTCTCTCAGTCCTCTCCTCCCACGTGAGGGTAAACCAGTAGCTGATGTGGTGCCTGATTGAGTAGCCAGCCACAGCTTTAATGAGACTATTGACGTCAGCCTTGCCGGTTCATCTTCAAGCCAGTGGGCACGTTCCCAGCGGACAACATTGCTTGTGGTGCTGGTAAAGGTGTGGACATTAATTGTCCGTCCCTCAAGGCACCACACTCCCTTCTTCTCATGAGGGACCAACAATGACCCATCCCAAGGTTTCAAGCTGATGGCTGCGTTCCAGGCTGACCATCTGGCTTGGTAGGAGGGTTGGCCCCTGATGGCCCTACACGTACTCAGACATTTTTAGATCAGTGCACATATTTTCCAAAACACCGGGATTTACTTGTCTGGTTGAAGCATTGGAGGCATTTATCTTTTTTCCTCAAGATGACATGGAATATCTATCCATCTCACGATCACCACAGTTAGACTGGCAGCTCGACTGACCCATGGTTAGACTGGCAGCTCAACTACCCCACGGTTAGACTGGCAGCTCAACTACCCCATGGTTAGACTGGCAGCTCGACTACCCCACAGTTAGACTGGCAGCTGGACTACCCCACAGTTAGACTGGCAGCTCAACTACCCCACAGTTAGACTGCCAGCTGGACTACCCCACGGTTAGACTGGCAGCTCGACTACACCACGGTTAGACTGGCAGCTGGACTACCCCACGGTTAGACTGGCAGCTCAACTACCCCACGGTTAGACTGCCAGCTGGACTACCCCACGGTTAGACTGCCAGCTGGACTACCCCACGGTTAGACTGGCAGCTCGACTACCCCACAGTTAGACTGCCAGCTGGACTACCCCACGGTTAGACTGGCAGCTCGACTACCCCACAGTTAGACTGGCAGCTGGACTACCCCACGGTTAGACTGGCAGCTGGACTACCCCACGGTTAGACTGCCAGCTGGACTACCCCACAGTTAGACTGCCAGCTGGAGTACCCCACGGTTAGACTGCCAGCTGGACTACCCCACGGTTAGACTGGCAGCTCGACTACCCCACAGTTAGACTGCCAGCTGGACTACCCCACGGTTAGACTGCCAGCTGGACTACCCCACGGTTAGACTGCCAGCTGAACTACACCACGGTTAGACTGCCAGCTGGACTACCCCACGGTTAGACTGCCAGCTGGACTACCCCACGGTTAGACTGCCAGCTGGACTACCCCACGGTTAGACTGCCAGCTGGACTACCCCACGGTTAGACTGCCAGTTGGACTACCCCACGGTTAGACTGCCAGCTGGACTACCCCACGGTTAGACTGCCAGCTGGACTACCCCACGGTTAGACTGCCAGCTGGACTACCCCACAGCTAGACTGCCAGCTGGACTACCCCACAGTTAGACTGCCAGCTGGACTACCCCACGGTTAGACTGCCAGCTGGACTACCCCACGGTTAGACTGCCAGCTGGACTACCCCACGGTTACATGCTGACCAAACCACACGCGAGCGTTAGTACTCCATCGCTCACAAGTTGATTTTGTTCACAAACACCAGATGAGATCAGGACACGCAGGTTGAAATATCAAAACAATCTCTGAAACAATTATATTAATTTGGCAACATTTATAGCAATTTGCTGTTGCTAGCTAATTTGTCCTGGGATATAAACATTGGGTTGTTATTTTACCTGAAATGCACAATGTCTTCAACTCCGACAATTAATCCATAGATAAAACAATAAATTGAATTTGTTTCTCGTCATCTCTCCTCCATCCTACAGGCTTCTTTTTCTTCTTTGGACATTATATGGCGGTTGGCAACCAACTTTACGGTGCAATACCACCCACATGGGTATATGCCCCTAAAAACCCATGAGATGGTAGAGGCAGGACTTTCAGTGCGTTGAGCGTCACAAGTAGAAATAAGTTCTATTTTAGCACCTGACCACACAGATGCTTGTGAGCGGTGTGGGTGCAATGATTGAATAACATGTATTTGTAAATGTGTTTTGCGACTCGAGCGGTGTGGTCAGCTTGTCAGACTGCCTGTTCAACTAATCCACGGTTAGATTGCTGTTTCTCTCAAAATTAAAGTTGAATGTTGAAACTCAAACCTTGTTTTGACTTGATGTTATGCAGCTACTCTTCGAGACACACAAAGTACCACCATGCTCAAAAGCTTGAAACTTTCATCTCAAACTAACTCAGGGTCTGAGTCATCATATAGGAGTGATTTCTGCTTTCATCTCCACAGAATCACAATTGAGCCCTGCCTCAAGGCCTATCGACAGATGGTCTGACAACCAGACAGAGTGACTCGAAAGCGAAAACAACAAGCTCTTTGATTTGAGACAGAACTCTGAAAGTCTGTCTTTATTTCACTTATTTCATCCTTCAGACCAACCAGCTAGCGACCACCATTCCAGTGGTGGACCATTCCAGGAGTATATTGAAGAACAAAGAGGTTTTACACTTTTATTTACTTTCCATCATTATTCATTTCAGTCACAAGCCGGCATCCAGGCGTGTAACTCAACAAACTAGTGATGGAGTTGGAACTAACTTGGCATATTTGAGAAGGAACATGTAAGTCATAAAATAATAAAAACTGAATGGGAGTGGCAAAACGTGGACGTTATTTCAACTCTGTCAGTGCCAAATAACTGTCATTACTGTCGATAAATGACACTGAAGTCGAGAGTAATGATGCAGCAATGTGTAATGAACGCCTTGAAAAGATTTCAAACATAATAAGGTTGTGCCCTCAACCCTAATTGTAAGATAAGTACGTTCATTCCGAAGAGCCAGTAGTACAGTAGTATTGCTCATCTCTTTTGTCGACAGCCAACCACTTCAAGAACCAACATCATTACCATTATGGGAAATGATTCATAGAATCTGTTAAAGTTTTTAATAGTGGGAGATAAAACTCTGATTGATTTGACCATTTACACTTGATCTCATGAGCACATGATATGAGGATGTGTGATTCAGTTCCTGAAGGAAGACACACATACAGTACGAGGTTATATTTAGCATACTTTAGACTTGGAGTATTTGACCTTCTGAATATCTCCCTCTGGGCCTTAACAGAAAACAGAATCAGGAAGTCTTGTAGTTTTATTGAAATCATTTTACAGGGCCAACCTGTTAGGAACCCATCAACGAGTTGTTTATCTGCTTTACAGCTACCACGGCTTTCTAACGTTTCCTCTAAACTTTGTGTTGGTAGAAACATTCCTAAGATGGTATTCAGAGCCTCAAGAAACATCTTCAAACTTTTTCGAACACAGTTTGGAGTGAATTTACAGTTCGATTTCTTTAAAAACTGGACTTCCATAAAAATGTTCTTGCTGTTGAGGTGTCAAAAACTCTCCAAATAAGTCCAGTCAAATGACAGCTAGAAATTGGACAGTTGTTCCTCTCCAAAGTGGGTCTAACTGGGGGAAATTGGGTTCAATAACCCCTGACCCCTGGCCAACTCCATCACCCCCAACCCATACCCCTCCACTGGCGTAGCGGAATACCCCACAGCCCCTGCAAGGCTCTGGGGGCCCATGCACCAGTCATCTCACATCTGTCATAATATTATTTTACATGTCATTTCCACATGTCGCAAGTCCAATCCACATGTCTAGTAGGTGACTCAAACTGATTATATGGTTTTCATGCATCTAATTAGCCTATTTCTCAGCAACGCCGGTGGCAGACCGTCTCGGCCTCCTCACCTGAATGGCTATCAAGTTCAAAAAAGTTAGATGAATCAGGTCTGACTCGGATGGAGAGTGAGTGCGTTGTTCACGATTGATAAACGCAGCAAAAAAAATATTTATCTGACCAGGCTCATACCAAATTACCACATCAGCAAAGCTACCACCTCGTACTCGACTGACGACAAACCATCGCAGGTGTAAGCTAGTAGGCTTTATGCAGCAGCTAGCCCTAGCAGCCTCCCAGTCCCGACAGAGACTTCATTGCCCGGCTCGGCAATGACAGTGGCTTTTTTCCCCCTCTTTTTCCTTTCCTTGAGAAAGTGACAGTTCCTTCTCTCCCAGAAAACCAATCTGACAAGTGCTGCCAGAGACGCAGCGGACCCAATTCTGTGAACACTGGAAAGCCTATGAGTGATGAAACGGATAGCCCCGACAGCATAGAGTTTCAATGTGTATAGAAATAGACTCTATACAGGGCATTCGGAAAGTATTCAGACCCGTTGACTTTTTCCATTCAGACACATTTCAGCCCTGTTCTAAAATGGATTAAACACATTTTTTTCCTCGTCCATCTACAAACACTACGACATAATGACAAAGTTAAAAACAGGTTTTTAGACATTTTAGCAAATATATTATTATTATTTATTTTTTAAATACCTTACTTACATACATTACCGGTCAAAGGTTTAAGAACTCCTACTCATTCAAAAAAAAAATATTTATTTGTACTATTTTCTACATTGTAGAATAATAGTGAAGACATCACAACTATGAAATAACACATATTATGAACATGTAGGCCTTAACTTAAGGGGAAACAATGTAAAAACAGTTCTTTATGATTTAACTGCATTTATATACAAAGACCACAATAAGAAGCCATTGAAAATATGCTAAGCATAATGTCAACTGTTAATTCACCATAACGCCATGTAGTAATCAAAAATGTTTTAAACAAATACAAATATATTTTATATTTGAGATTGTTCAAATTGCCATCTTTTGCCTTGAAGACAGCGTTGAGCATTCTTGGCATTCCTTATATTTTGATTTGTTTAACACTTTTTTGCTTACTACATGATTCCATATGTGTTATTTTGTAGTTTTGATATCTTCACTATTATTCTACAATGTAGAAAATAAAGATACACCCTTTTTTTTATTATTATTATTATTATTTTTATGAAGACACCCTTGAATGAGTAGGTGTTGTAAAACTTTTGACAGGTAGTGTAAATATTCAGACCCTTTGCTATGAGACTCAAAATTGAGCTCAGTTGCATCCAGTATCCATTGATAATCCTTGAGATGTTTCTACAACCTGAATGGAGTTCACCTGTGGTAAAATTCAATTG
Source organism: Oncorhynchus clarkii lewisi (assembly GCF_045791955.1). Classification (NCBI taxonomy): domain Eukaryota; kingdom Metazoa; phylum Chordata; class Actinopteri; order Salmoniformes; family Salmonidae; genus Oncorhynchus; species Oncorhynchus clarkii. Next base: position 8,663,611 of record NC_092162.1, on the reverse strand, counting down.
ATTGGACATGATTTGAAAAAGGCACACACCTGTCTATGTAAGGTCTCACAGTTGACAGTGCGTGTCAGAGCAAAAAAACAGCCATAAGGTCGAATGAATTGTACGTAGAACCTACGAGACAGGATTGTGTCGAGGCACAGATCTGGGGAAGGGTTCCAAAAATGTTCTGAAGCATTGAACGTCTCCAAGAACACAGTGGCCTCCATCATTCTTAAATGGAAGAAGTTTGGAACCACCAAGATTCTTCCTAGAGCTGGCCACCCGGCCAAACTGAGCAATCGGGGGAGAACCAGCTCAAGCATCTCTGCAGCACTCCACCAATCAGATTTGTATCTTAGAGTTGCCAGATGGAAGCAACTCCTCAGTAAAAGGCACATGACAGCCCGCTTGGACTTTGCCGAAAGGAACCTAAATGACTCTCAGACCATGAGAAACAAGATTCTCTGGTCTGATGAAACCAAGATTAAACTCTTTGGCCTGAATGTTAAGTGTCATGTCTAGAGGAAACCTGGCACCATCCCTATGGTGAAGCATGGTGATGGCAGCATCATGCTGTGGGGATGTTTTTCAGCGGCAGGGACTGGGAGACTAGTCAGGATCAAGGGAAAGATGAACGGCGCAACATACGGAGAGATCCTTGATTAAAACCTGTTCCAGAGTGCTCAGGACCTCAGAATGGGTGTCAAAGTTTTACCTTCCAACAGGACAACGACCCTAAGCACACAGTCAAGACAATACAGGAGTGGCATCAGGACAAGTCTCTTAATGTCCTTGTGTTGGCCAACCAGAGCCCGGACTTGAACCTGATAGAACATTCTGGAGAGACCTGAAAATAGCTGTGCAGCGACATCCCATCCAACCTGACCGAGTTTGAGAGGATCTGCAGAGAGTAATGGGAGAAACTCACAAAAGATAGGTGTGCCAAGCATGTAGCATCATGCCCAAGAAGACTCAAGGCTGTATTCGCTGCTAAAGGTGCTTCAACAAAGTACTGAGTAAAGGGTCTGAATACTTTTGTAAATTACCGGGGGTGGTTTTATACATTTGCAAAAATTGTTTTTGCTTTGTTATTATGTGGTATTATGTGGATTGTTCGGGGGAAAATAAATGTTTTAAAATAAGGCTGTAATGTAACAAAATGTGGAAAAGTCAAGGAGTCTGAATAGGCCTACAAGACAGTTGTATACTATTTATTTGTAATCAATTGGTTACCGATTAGTATGCTGTTGCATTGAACATTCATTTAACAATCTGCAATGTTTGAATGTCCCAGTTTAATTACTAAACGAGTAAATAGGGATACATTATTGCAGCCAGCCAGCATTCTAGATATCAGGATTGCTTCACCGTAGGCCTATATCTTAGGGAAACATAACCATTAGGCTTAACACGATGACCAAATAAACATATGTTCAGTGAAGCAAAGCTATAGGATACTACAAGCACAAGCACTACATAATCTGACAGGCTATCGATAGGCAGCAGCATAGATATCGCAATTTCAGAACCATGGACAGCGATCGGTAGTCTGTACTGAGAGGCTGGCGCATAATGAACGCTCTGATTTTTGTGGTGGTCCAGAGAAACTGTGCTACGCCGGTGATACCACCCTTAACCTCCATGTCATCGCCACCGTGGCCTCCTGGCCTCTACCAGAACACATTAAGGGGAGCAGGAAGTCTCTTTCACATCTCTCACTGATTAATTCCATAGATAAATACATTGGGAAAGCAATTTAAATCAACCCCAACTGAGAGAGACTCCAAGTGATTAAAACAAGAAGTGTCTTCTATGCAAATGAACCCAAATCTGCATGTAATTACACATCTGTGGAATGCAGTCTCTTGACAGAACAGAAGACACACTATCTTTAAGACCCTCACTAATGCCTTGGAAGTTGTCTAGACTAGACGCTAAACTAATCTCGAATGTAGGCAAGGCGCTAGTCACAAATTCAGTGAAAATACAAATCGTGACTGTCTGATAAACATTGTAACTACATGTTTTGCCAATTTTCCTTTTGTTTTACAATAATTGAAAGCGGTAACTCCCCTCAGAGTGCTCTGAACATTTAATGACTCTAGGACTAAGAACTTTTATTCAGAACATCTTCTAAGGTTTCAGAATTGTGTGCTTCTTTAAATATGGTAATGTTTTCAATTTCCTGAAAAGTTTGTTTTGGAGAAGAGATTTTTGTTAGACAGCGACGAAGCCAGCAGGTGTGTATCCCACTGAACATCTAGCCCTGTTAAAATAGTACATTGTGATATAGTACAGAATAATACAGTAACAATGCACATCTGGATAACCATACTGGATAATCATACTAGCAGTACTGACATCTTTTTAAAAGTGCAATGTTGGCCGTTTTGTAATTTTATCAGTAATTTACTATAGTAATCAACAGTATGATACTGTATAAACTGAATACAGTAGATTACCATAGAATGCACAATAAAATGCTGTACATTTGTTTTACAGCACACTGGTAAGACTTTCTGTAATTTCAAAGGTAAAACACTGTAGAATGCACAGTAAAATACTTGAAATGTGTTTTACAGTATTAATTATGGTGTACTGAAGGAAAATGTTATGGGTGGGGACAGAGTTTTTGACTAAATTACATATTTTAAGTCATTAAAACTAATTTTTCAACCACTCCACAAATTTCTTGTGAACAAACTATAGTTTTGGCAAATCAGTTAGGAAATCTACTTTGGCATGACACAAGTAATTTTTCCAACAATTGTTTACAGACAGATTATTTCACTTATAAGTCACTGTATCACAATTCCAGTGGGTCGGAAGTTTACATACACTAAGTTGACTGTGCCTTTAAACAGCGAGGAAACTTCCAGAAAATGATGTCATGGATTAGAAGCTTCTGACATAATTTGAGTCAATTGGAGGTGTACCTGTGGATGTATTTCAAAGCCTACTTTCAAACTCAGTGCCTCTTTTGCTTGACATAATGGGAAAATTAAATTAAATCTACCAGATCTCAGAAAAAAAACGTGTAGACCTCCACAACTTTGGTTCATCCTTGGGAGCAATTTCCAAACACCTGAAGGTACCATGTTCATCTGTACAAACAATAGTGCGCAAGAATAAACACCATGGGACCACACAGCCGTCATACCGCTCAGGAAGGAGACATGTTCTGTCTCCTAGAGATGAACGTACTTTGGCGCGAAAGTGCAAAGCAATCCCAGAACGTCAGCAAAGGACCTTGTGAAGACGCTGGAGGAAACAGGAACAAAAGTATCTATATCCACAGTAAAACGAGTCCTATATCGAAGTAACCTAAAAAGCCGCTCGGCAAGGAAGAAGCCACTGCTCCAAAATCGCCATAAAGAAGCCAGACTACGGTTTGCAACTGCACATGGGGACAAAGATCGTAATTTGGGGATAAATGTCTTCTGGTCTGATGAAACAAAAGAGAACTGTTTGGCCATAATGACCATCGTTATGTTTGCAGGACAAAGAGGGAGGCTTGTAAGCTGAAGAACACCATCCCAACCGTGAAGTACGGGGATGGGAGCATCATGTTGTGGGGGTGCTTTGCTGCAAGAGGGACTGGTGCACTTCACAAATAGATGGCATCATGAGGAGGGGAATTATGTGGATATATTGAAGCAACATCTCAAAACATCAGTCAGGAAGTTTAAGCTTGGTCGCAAATGGGTCTTCCAAATGGACAATGACCCCAAGCATACTTCCAAAGTTGTGCCAAAATGGCTTAAGGACAACAAAGTCAAGGTATTGGAGTGGCCATCACAAAGCCTTGACCTCAATCCTATAGAAAATGTGTGGGCTGAAAAAACTGAAAAAAAACGTGGGCGAAGAAGGAGGCCTACAAACCTGACCCAGTTACACCAGCTCTGACAGGAGGAATGGGCCAAAATTCATCCAACTTATTGTTTGAATCTTGTGGAAGGCTAACCGAAATGTTTGACCCAAGTTAAACAATTTAAAGGCAATGCTACCAAATACTAATTGAGTTCTTAAACTCCTGACCCACTGGGAATGTGATGAAAGAAATAAAAGCTTAAATAAATAATTATCTCTGCTATTGTTCTGACATTTCACATTCTTAAAATAAAGTGGTAATCCTAACTGACCTAAGACAGGAATTGTGAAAAAACTGAGTTTAAATGTATTTGGCTAAGATGTATGTAAACTTCCGACTTCAACTGTATTTGTTGCACCCGTGAGAATGCTGTACCCCCACAGAATACGGAAAACTGTATTAATAAAGAAATACAAACCTTATCCTGAAACTCTACAATAACTTATTGCTGACAGTAATATATTGTTTTCAGAATACAGTACCATAACACCAAGGCAGCAGCTACTCTTCTTGGGGTTCGTTAGTTCCTGCCAAGGCAGCAGCTACACTTCTTGGGGTTTGTTAGTTCCTGCCAAGGCAGCAGCTACACTTCTTGGGGTTCATTAGTTCCTGCCAAGGCAGCAGCTACTCTTCTTGGGGTTTGTTAGTTCCTGCCAAGGCAACAGCTACTCTTCTTGAGGTTCATTAGTTCTTGCCAAGGCAGCAGCTACACTTCTTGGGGTTCATTAGTTCCTGCCAAGGCAGCAGCTACACTTCTTGGGGTTTGTTAGTTCCTGCCAAGGCAGCAGCTACACTTCTTGGGGTTCATTAGTTCCTGCCAAGGCAGCAGCTACTCTTCTTGGGGTTTGTTAGTTCCTGCCAAGGCAACAGCTACTCTTCTTGGGGTTCATTAGTTCTTGCCAAGGCAGCAGCTACACTTCTTGGGGTTCATTAGTTCCTGCCAAGGCAGCAGCTACTCTTCTTGGGGTTCATTAGTTCCTGCCAAGGCAGAAGCTACACTTCTTGGGGTTCATTAGTTCCTGCCAAGGCAGCAGCTACTCTTCTTGGGGTTCATTAGTTCCTGCCAAGGCAGCAGCTACACTTCTTGGGGTTCATTAGTTCCTGCCAAGGCAGCAGCTACACTTCTTGGGGTTCGTTAGTTCCTGCCAAGGCAGCAGCTACACTTCTTGGGGTTTGTTAGTTCCTGCCAAGGCAACAGCTACTCTTCTTGGGGTTCATTAGTTCTTGCCAAGGCAGCAGCTACACTTCTTGGGGTTCGTTAGTTCCTGCCAAGGCAGCAGCTACACTTCTTGGGGTTTGTTAGTTCCTGCCAAGGCAGCAGCTACACTTCTTGGGGTTCATTAGTTCCTGCCAAGGCAGCAGCTACTCTTCTTGGGGTTTGTTAGTTCCTGCCAAGGCAACAGCTACTCTTCTTGGGGTTCATTAGTTCTTGCCAAGGCAGCAGCTACACTTCTTGGGGTTCATTAGTTCCTGCCAAGGCAGCAGCTACACTTCTTGGGGTTCATTAGTTCCTGCCAAGGCAGCAGCTACTCTTCTTGGGGTTCATTAGTTCCTGCCAAGGCAGCAGCTACACTTCTTGGGGTTCATTAGTTCCTGCCAAGGCAGCAGCTACACTTCTTGGGGTTCGTTAGTTCCTGCCAAGGCAGCAGCTACACTTCTTGGGGTTCATTAGCTCCTGCCAAGGCAGCAGCTACACTTCTTGGGCTTTGTTAGTTCCTGCCAAGGCAGCAGCTACACTTCTTGGGGTTCATTAGTTCCTGCCAAGGCAGCAGCTACACTTCTTGGGGTTCATTAGCTCCTGCCAAGGCAGCAACTACACTTCTTGGGGTTCATTAGTTCCTGCCAAGGCAGCAGCTACTCTTCTTGGGGTTCATTAGTTCCTGCCAAGGCAGCAGCTACACTTCTTGGGGTTCATTAGTTCCTGCCAAGGCAGCAGCTACTCTTCTTGGGGTTCATTAGTTCCTGCCAAGGCAGCAGCTACTCTTCTTGGGGTTCATTAGTTCCTGCCAAGGCAGCAGCTACTCTTCTTGGGGTTCATTAGTTCCTGCCAAGGCAGCAGCTACTCTTCTTGGGGTTCATTAGTTCCTGCCAAGGCAGCAGCTACTCTTCTTGGGGTTCATTAGTTCCTGCCAAGGCAGCAGCTACTCTTCTTGGGGTTCATTAGTTCCTGCCAAGGCAGCAGCTACTCTTCTTGGGGTCCAGCAACATTAAGGCAGTTCTATACAGTTCAAAATATTACATGACATTACATAACACTTTCAAAACACATTAAATGTGTTCCCTCAGGCCATTGCTTTATTACAACATATCTACGATACAAAATCCATGTGTTCGTGTGTGTAGCGTGCGTGTTTTATCATGTGCCTGTGTGTGTGTCTCTTCAC